>NW_028320453.1:0-57654 GCF_062004578.1 Staurois parvus
TCCTTCCTTCTTGACTTACTTGCCAGCTTCACTTCACTCCCCTCCTATCCATTCTTTTATTCCCTTCCTTCCTTCCTTCCTTCCTTCCTTCCTTCCTTCCTTCCTTCCTTTCCATCTTTCCTTCCTTTTTTCCTTCCTTCTTTCCTTCCTTCCTTCCTTCCTTCCTTTCCTTCTTTCCTTCCTTCCTTTCCTACCTACTTGCCAGGTTTCCTTCACCTTCCATCCTTTCCCTTCCTTCCTTCCATCTTTCCTTCCTTCCTTCCTTACTTCCTTCCTTCCTTCCTTCCTTCCTTCCATCCTTCCTTCCTTCCTTCACTACTTACTTGCCAGGTTTTTTTTCACTCCCCTGCTTTCCCTTCCTTCCTTTCTTCCTTCCTTTCTCCCCTCCATCATTTCTTCCTTGCTTCCTTTCCTTCCTGCCATCCTTCCGATCTTTCTTCCTTCCTTCCTTCCCTAATTGCAAGCTTCCCTTCACTCCCATCCTTTCCCTTCCTTCCTTCCTTCCTTGCTTCCTTCCTTTCTTCCTTCCTTCCTTCCATCCTAATTTCGTTCCTTCCTTTCCTTCTTTCCTTCCTTCCTTCCTTCCTTCCTTTTTTCCTTCTTTTTTTCTTTCCTTCCTTTCTTTATTCCTTACTTCTTTACTTTCTTGCCAGGATCCCTTCACTCTCCTCCTATCCATTCCTTTATTCCCTTCCTTCCTTCCTTTCCTTCTTTCCTTCCTTCCTTTCCTACCTACTTGCAAGGTTTCCTTTACCTTCCCTCCTTTCCCTTCCTTCCTTCCGGACATCATTCCTTCCTTCCTTCCTTCCTTTTCTCCTCAGTTCACTCCCCTCCTATCCATTCCTTTATTCCCTTCCTTCCTTCCTTTCCTTCTTTCCTTCCTTCCTTACTTTTTTCCTTCCTTTCTTTCCTTCCTTCCATCCTTCCTTCCTTCCTTCCATCCTTCCTTCTTTACTTTCCTTCCTTCCTTTCCTACCTACTTGCCAGATTTCCTTCATCTTCCCTCGTTTCCCTTCCTTCCTTCCTTTCCTTCCTTCCTTCCTTCCTTCCTTCCTTCCTTCCTTCCTTTCTTCCTTCCTTTCTCCCCTCCCTCATTCCTTCCTTCCTCACATCCCTCATTTCTTCCTTCCTTCCTTTCCTTCCTTTCTTCCTTCCTTCCCTACTTAATTGCCAGCTTCCCTGCACTCCCACCTTTCTTTTTCTTCCTTCCTTCCTTCCTTCCTTCCTACCTTCCTTTCTTCCTTCCTTCCCTACTTAATTGCCAGCTTCCCTGCACTCCCATCCTTTCTTTTTCTTCCTTCCTTCCTTCCTTCCTTCCTTCCTTCTTTCCTTCTTTCCTTCTTTCGATCCTTCCTTCCTTCCTTCTTTCCTTCCTTCCTTCCTTCCTTCCTTCCTTCCTTCCTTTTTTCCTTCCTTTCTCCCCTCCATCATTTCTTCCTTGCTACCTTTCCTTCCTGCCATCCTTCCTTCCTTTCTTCCTTCCATCCCTAATTGCCAGCTTCCCTTCACTCCCATCCTTTCCCTTCCTTCCTTCCTTCCTTCTTTCCTTCTTTCGATCCTTCCTTCCTTCGTTCTTTCCTTCCTTCCTTCCTTCCTTCCTTTCTTTTCTCCTTCCTTCCTTCCATCCATCCTTCCTTCCTTCCTTTGTTCATTCCTTCCTTCTTGACTTACTTGCCAGCTTCACTTCATTCCCCTCCTATCCATTCCTTTATTCCCTTCCTTCCTTCCATCCTTCCTTTCCATCTTTCCTTCCTTCCTTTTTTCCTTCCTTCCTTCCTTCCTTCCTTCCTTCCATCCTTCCTTCCTTCCTTTTTTCCTTCCTTTCTACCTTCCATCATTTCTTCCTTGCTTCCTTTCCTTCCTGCCATCCTTCCTTCCTTTCTTCCCTCCTTCCCTAATTGCCAGCTTCCCTTCACTCCCATCCTTTCCCTTCCTTTCTTCCTTCCTTCCTTCCTTCCTTCCTTTCATCCTAATTTCGTTCCTTCTTTTCCTTCTTTCCTTCCTTCCTTTTTTCCTTCTTTTTTTCTTTCCTTCCTTTCTTTATTCCTTACTTCTTTACATACTTGCCAGGATCCCTTCACTCCCCTCCTTTCCATTCCTTTATTCCCTTCCTTCCTTTTTTCCTTCCTTTCCTACCTACTTGCCAGGTTTCCTTCACCTTCCCTCGTTTCCCTTCCTTCCTTCCTTCCTTCCTTCCATCCTTCCTTCCTTCCTTTCCTTTCCTTCCTTCCTTCCTTCCTTCCTTCCTTCCTTCCTTCCTTCCTTCCTTCCTTCCTTCCATCCTTCATTCCTTCCTTTCTTCCTTCCTTCCTTCCTTCTCTTCTCCTCATTCGTTCCTTCCTTCCTCACATCCCTCATTTCTTCCTTCCTTCCTTTCCTTCCTTTCTTCCTTCCTTCCCTACTTAATTGCCAGCTTCCCTGCACTCCCATCCTTTCTTTTTCTTCCTTCCTTCCTTCCTTCCTTCCTTCCTTCCTTCCTTCCTTCTTTCCTTCCTTCGATCCTTCCTTCCTTCATTCTTTCCTTCCTTCCTTTATTTTCTCCTTCCTTCCTTCCATCCATCCTTCCTTCCTTCCTTTGTTCATTCCTTCCTTCTTGACTTACTTGCCAGCTTCACTTCACTCCCCTCCTATCCATTCTTTTATTCCCTTCCTTCCTTCCTTCCTTCCTTCCTTCCTTCCTTCCTTCCTTCCTTTCCTTCTTTCCTTCCTTCCTTTCCTACCTACTTGCCAGGTTTCCTTCACCTTCCATCCTTTCCCTTCCTTCCTTCCATCTTTCTTTCCTTCCTTCCTTATTTCCTTACTTCCTTCCTTCCTTCCTTCCATCCTTCCTTCCTTCCTTTACTACTTACTTGCCAGGTTTTTTTTCACTCCCCTGCTTTCCCTTCCTTCCTTTCTTCCTTCCTTTCTCCCCTCCATCATTTCTTCCTTGCTTCCTTTCCTTCCTGCCATCCTTCCGATCTTTCTTCCTTCCTTCCTTCCCTAATTGCAAGCTTCCCTTCACTCCCATCCTTTCCCTTCCTTCCTTCCTTCCTTCCTTGCTTCCTTCCTTTCTTCCTTCCTTCCTTCCATCCTAATTTCGTTCCTTCCTTTCCTTCTTTCCTTCCTTCCTTCCTTCCTTTTTTCCTTCTTTTTTTCTTTCCTTCCTTTCTTTATTCCTTACTTCTTTACTTACTTGCCAGGATCCCTTCACTCTCCTCCTATCCATTCCTTTATTCCCTTCCTTCCTTCCTTCCTTTCCTTCTTTCCTTCCTTCCTTTCCTACCTACTTGCAAGGTTTCCTTTACCTTCCCTCCTTTCCCTTCCTTCCTTCCGGACATCATTCCTTCCTTCCTTCCTTCCTTTTCTCCTTCCTTCCTTCCTTCCTTCATTCCTTCCATCCATCCTTCCTTCCTTCCTTCCTTTGTTCATTCCTTCCTTCTTGACTTACTTGCCTGCTTCAGTTCACTCCCCTCCTATCCATTCCTTTATTCCCTTCCTTCCTTCCTTTTTTCCTTCCTTCCTTCCTTCCTTCCTTCCTTTCCATCTTTTCTTCCTTTTTTCCTTCCTTTCCTTCCTTACTTCCTTTCCTTCCTTACTTCCTTTCCTTCTTTCCTTCCATCCTTCCTTTTTCCTTCCTTTCTTTCCTTCCTTCCTTCCTTCCTTCCATCCTTCCTTCTTTCCTTTCCTTCCTTCCTTTCCTACCTACTTGCCAGATTTCCTTCATCTTCCCTCGTTTCCCTTCCTTCCTTCCTTTCCTTCCTTCCTTCCGTCCTTCCTTCCTTCCTTCCTTCCTTCCTTCCTTCCTTTCTTCCTTCCTTTCTCCCCTCCCTCATTCCTTCCTTCCTCACATCCCTCATTTCTTCCTTCCTTCCTTTCCTTCCTTTCTTCCTTCCTTCCCTACTTAATTGCCAGCTTCCCTGCACTCCCATCCTTTCTTTTTCTTCCTTCCTTCCTTCCTTCCTTCCTACCTTCCTTTCTTCCTTCCTTCCCTACTTAATTGCCAGCTTCCCTGCACTCCCATCCTTTCTTTTTCTTCCTTCCTTCCTTCCTTCTTTCCTTCTTTCCTTCTTTCGTTCCTTCCTTCCTTCTTTCCTTCCTTCCTTCCTTCCTTCCTTCCTTTTTTCCTTCCTTTCTCCCCTCCATCATTTCTTCCTTGCTACCTTTCCTTCCTGCCATCCTTCCTTCCTTTCTTCCTTCCATCCCTAATTGCCAGCTTCCCTTCACTCCCATCCTTTCCCTTCCTTCCTTCCTTCCTTCCTTCCTTCCTTCCTTTCTTGCTTCCTTCCTTTCTTCCTTCCTTCCATCCTAATTTCGATCCTTCCTTTCCTTCTTTCCTTCCTTCCTTTTTTTCTTCTTTTTTTCTTTCCTTCCTTTCTTTATTCCTTACTTCTTTACATACTTGCCAGGATCCCTTCACTCCCCTCCTATTCATTCCTTTATTCCCTTCCTTCCTTTCCTTCTTTCCTTCCTTCCTTACTTTTTTCCTTCCTTCTTTCCTTCCTTCCATCCTTCCTTCTTTCCTTTCCTTCTTTCCTTCCTTCCTTTCCTACCTACTTGCCAGTTTTCCTTCACCTTCCTTCGTTTCCCTTCCTTCCTTCCTTTCCTTCCTTCCTTCCTTCCTTCCGTCCTTCCTTCCTTCCTTTCTTCCTTCCTTCCTACCTTTCTCCCCTCCCTCATTCCTTCCTTCCTCACATCCCTCATTTCTTCCTTCCTTCCTTTATTCCTTCCTTCCCTACTTAATTTCCAGTTTCCCTGCACTCCCATCCTTTCTTTTTCTTCCTTCCTTCCTTCCTACCTCCCTTTCTTCCTTCCTTCCCTACTTAATTGCCAGCTTCCCTGCACTCCCATCCTTTCTTTTTCTTCCTTCCTTCCTTCCTACCTTCCTTCCTTCCTTCCTTCCTTCTTTCCTTCTTTCGATCCTTCCTTCCTTCGTTCTTTCCTTTCTTCCTTCCTTCCTGCCTTCCTTCCTTTCTTTTCTCCTTCCTTCCTTCCATCCATCCTTCCTTCCTTCCTTCCTTTGTTCATTCCTTCCTTCTTGACTTACTTGCCAGCTTCACTTCATTCCCCTCCTATCCATTCCTTTATTCCCTTCCTTCCTTCCTTCCATCCTTCCTTTCCATCTTTCCTTCCTTCCTTTTTTCCTTCCTTCCTTCCTTCCTTCCTTTCCTTCTTTACTTCCTTCCTTCCTTCCAACCTACCAGGTTTCCTTCACCTTCCATCCTTTCCATTCCTTCCTTCCATCCTTCCTTCCTTCCTTACTTCCTTCCTTCCTTCTTTCCTTCCTTCCTTCCTTCCATCCTTCCTTCCTTCCTTTTTTCCTTCCTTTCTCCCCTCCATCATTTCTTCCTTGCTTCCTTTCCTTCCTGCCATCCTTCCTTCCTTTCTTCCTTCCTTCCCTAATTGCCAGCTTCCCTTCACTCCCATCCTTTCCCTTCCTTCCTTCCTTCATTCCTTTCTTGCTTCCTTCCTTTCTTCCTTCCTTCCATCCTAATTTCGTTCCTTCCTTTCCTTCTTTCCTTCCTTCCTTTTTTCCTTCTTTTTTTCTTTCCTTCCTTTCTTTATTCCTTACTTCTTTACATACTTGCCAGGATCCCTTCACTCCCCTCCTTTCCATTCATTTATTCCCTTCCTTCCTTTTTTCCTTCCTTTCCTTCTTTTTTTCCTTCATTTCCTACCTACTTGCAAGGTTTTCTTTACCTTCCCTCCTTTCCCTTCCTTCAATCCTGACTTCCTTCCTTTATTCCTTCCTTCCTTTCTTTCTTCCTTACTTCCTTTTTTTCATTCCTTCCTTCTTGACTTACTTGCCAGCTTCACTTCACTCCCCTCCTATCCATTCCTTTATTCCTTTCCTTCATTCCTTTCCTTCTTTCCTTCCTTCCTTTCCTACCTACTTGCCAGGTTTCCTTCACTTTCCCTACTTTCCCTTCCTTCCTTCCTTCCTTATTTCCTTCCTTCCTTCGATCCTTCCTTCACTACCTATTTGCCAGGATTCTTTCACTCCCCTCCTTTCCCTTCCTTCCTTCCTTCTTTTCTTCCTTACTTTCTCCCCTCCATCATTTCTTCCTTCCTTCCTTTCCTTCCTGCCATCTTTCCTTCCTTCCTTTTTTCCTTCCTTCCTTTCCTTCTTTCCTTCCTTCCTTTCCTACTTACTTACCAGGTTTCCTTCACCTTCCATCCTTTCCCTTCCCTTCCTTCCATCCATCCTTCCTTCCTTCCTTCCTTACTTCCTTCCTTCCTTCCTTCTTTCCTTCCTTCCTTCCTTCCTTCCTTCCTTCCTTCCTTTTTTCCTTCCTTTCTCCCCTCCATCATTTCTTCCTTGCTTCCTTTCCTTCCTGCCATCCTTCCTTCCTTTCTTCCTTCCTTCTCTAATTGCCAGCTTCCCTTTACTCCCATCCTTTCCTTTCCTTCCTTCCTTCCTTCCTTCCTTGCTTCCCTCCTTTCTTCCTTCCTTCCTTCCATCCTAATTTCGTTCCTTCCTTTCCTTCTTTCCTTCCTTCCTTCCTTTTTTCCTTCTTTTTTTCTTTCCTTCCGTTCTTTATTCCTTACTTCTTTACATACTTGCCAGGATCCCTTCACTCCCCTCCTTTCCATTCCTTTATTCCCTTCCTTCCTTTTTTCCTTCCTTTCCTTCTTTTTTTCCTTCCTTTCCTACCTACTTGCATGGTTTCCTTTACCTTCCCTCCTTTCCCTTCCTTCCTTCCTGAGTTCCTTTTTTAATTCCTTCCTTCCTTTCTTTTTTTCCTTCCTTCCATCCATCCATCCATTCTTTCTCCCTTCCATCTTTTGTTCATTCCTTCCTTCTTGACTTACTTGCCAGCTTCACTTCACTCCCCTCCTATCCATTCCTTTATTCCTTTCATTCCTTCCTTTCCTTCTTTCCTTCCTTCCTTTCCTACCTACTTGCCAGGTTTCCTTCACCTTCCCTCCTCTCCCTTCCTTCCTTCCTTCCTTCCTTCCTTCCTTCCTTCCTTCCATCCTTCCTTCACTACCTATTTGCCAGGATTCTTTCACTCCCCTCCTTTCCCTTCCTTCCTTCCTTTTTTTCTTCCTTACTTTCTCCCCTCCATCATTTCTTCCTTCCTTCCTTTTCTTCCTGCCATCTTTCCTTCCTTTCTTCCTTCGTTCCTTCCTTCCATAATTGCCAGCTTCCCTTCACTCCCATCCTTTCCCTTTCTTCCTTCCTCCCTTGCTTCCTTCCTTTCTTCCTTCCATCCTTATTTCGTTCCTTCCTTTCCTTCTTCCCATCCTTTTTCCTTCTTTCTTTCCTTCCTTTCTATATTCCTTACTTCTTTACTTACTTGCCAGGATCCCTTCACTCCCGTCCTTTCCATTCCTTTATTCCCTTCCTTTCTTTTTTCCTTCCTTTCCTTCTTTCCTTCCTTCCTTTCCTACCAACTTGCAAGGTTTCCTTCCTTTCTTCCTTCCTTCCTTTCTCCCCTCTCTCATTTCTTCCTTCCTTCCTTTCCTTCCTGCCTGCCATTCTTCCTTCCTTTCTTCCTTCTTTCCTTCCTTCCTTTCCTTCTTTCCTTCCTTCCTTTTTCCTTCTTTCCTTCCTTCCTTCCTTCCTTCCTTCCTTCCTTCCTTCCTTCCTTCCATCCTTCCTTCCTTCCATCCTTCCTTCCTTCCCTCCTTCCTTCCTTTTTTAATTGCTGAAAAAATAAAATAAAATAAAGCAGATAGTGCAGGAAATGATGTAAACTGCCATTGGCAGCGGAGAGTGTAATGGATTTAAGAAAAGGAAAGATGATCTTGACACTTTCAAACTTGACACTTCCAGCGTTGTTTAGAGATCATGATATGGTTCATTTGGAATTGACTTACTTGCTGTGCCAATGATTGCAGATTGGATTTATTATGATTGAACCAATGAGCAACGAACACTGGTCTTCTGGGAGCATGGGTTGAAATATTTAAATTAATATTACTTTCGGTTGGAAAATTTGCAAACTGCAGTTATTTTGGGGTGTGACAAGATTGAAGATTAGTTACTTGCACTACCTTAAAATTCTGATGCACAACAGGAATCTGAAGTTACGCAGTGTGGAGTATGTCGTTTATGATGAAGCATACAAACGTTTGCTGAGCAGCTGCATGAGATCCTAGCCCGCATTCAAGAAAAAAGCCTACCCTTGGTTTTCTCATCCAATCTTTCCAAGAAGCTGCTAGAATGTTAACGTGCACGTCTAACTGAACCTGTGCTTATCCGTCTAGATGTTGATACAAAGCTAAGTGAATGAGTTATTTCTGAAATTTTACATGCGAGGGAAGAAAAAAAAAACTTCTTTGCTTCTACATCTATTGCGCGGCATTGTGAAACCTTTTTGTGTCCACCAAACACCGTGCTGAAAGGGATGTAAGAAACACCGTGCTGAAAGGGATGTAAGATGTGGTAGCTCATGCTGAAACATCTTATGTGTATGATCTCCACCTCTTTCTAGGAAGACCCTTGTGTCTTCCCACACTTTGGAATCAAGAAGCGCATGGTAATTTAGGACGAGTCCCACAAAGATTGATAGATGAAGATGCTCTATAGATCATAGATTATGAGCGGGCTTTAGAACAGAACCTGCAACGCAATTACATTCGGGAGTACATCCCTTTTTCTGGTCTCCCCATGGTGGAGAAAAAACTCCACTCTGAGCAGAGACCGTAAACAGCAGATTTTCAAACACAGAAAATAACAGCTCAGACGAAGCGGGTTTTTTTTCAAAGCGGGAAAGAAAATGCTGAAAAATAAAATAAAGCAGATAGTGCAGAAAATTAGGTAAACTACCTTTGGCAGAGGAGAGTGTAATGGATTTAAGAAAAGGAAAGATGAATGATCTTGACACTTTCAAGCTTGACACTTCCAGCGTTGTTTAGAGATCATGACATGGTTCAATTGTAATTGACTTACTTGCTGTGCCAATGATTGTAGATTGGATTTATTATGATTGAACCAGTGAGCAACGAACACTGGTGTTCTTGGAGCATGGGTTAAAATATTTGAATAAATATTACTTTCGGTTGGAAAATTTGCAAACTTCAGTTATTTTGGGTGGGGACAATATAGACGATCAGTTACCTGCACTACCTTAAAATTCTGATGCACAACAGGAATCTGAAATTACGCAGTGTGGAGTATGTCGTTTATAATGAAGCAGACAAACGTTGGCTGAGCAGCTGCATGAGATCCTAGCCCGCATTCAAGAAAATAGCCTAACCTTGGTTTTCTCAGGCACTCTTTCCAAGATGCTGCTAGAATGTGAACGTGCACGTCTTACTGAACCTTTGGTAATACGTCTAGATGTTGATACCAAGCTAAGTGAATCAGTTAAATCTGGCATTTTTTCACGCGAGGGAAGAAATAAAAACTGCTTTGTTTCTACATCTATTGCGCGGCATTGTGAAGCCTTCTGATTTGTTGTAATTTTTTTGTCCAGCAAACACCGTGCTGAAAGGGATGCTAGATATGGTAGCTCATGCTGAAACACCTTATGTGTATGATCTCCACCTTTCTAGGAAGACCGTTGTGTCTTCCCACACTTTGGAATCAAGAAGCGCATGGTGATTTAGGACGAGTCCCACAAAGATTGATAGATGAAGATGCTCTATCGATCACAGATCATGAGCGGGCTTTAGAACAGCAGAATCTGCATCGCATCTTTGAGAATGCTTGCAAATATTACAGCAAATTCAGAACAGTACCAGGCTCCAGAGTCTGTGAAACGTTTGAAAAAGACCAATGCCACTCAGTTGGGAGTACAATCCCTTGTTCTGGTCTCGCTATGCTCGAGAAGAAATTCCATCTTAGCAGAGCAGAAAAAAAGCAGATTCTCAATCAGAGAACATCAGAGCACAGAAGAAAAGGTTTTTATTCAAAGCGGGAAAGAAAATGATGAAAAATAAAATAAAGCAGATAGTGCAGGAAATGAGCTAAACTGGCTTTGGCAGAGGAGAGAGTAATGGATTTAGGAAAAGGAAAGATGAATGATCTTGACACCTTCAAGCTTGACACTTGCAGTGCTGTTTAAAGAATATGACATGGCTCATTTGGAATTAACTTTACTTGATGTGCCAATGATTTCAGATTGGATTTATTATGATTGAATAACGAACACTGGTGTTAAAATATTTGAATTGATCTATTGAAAGCTTTCGGTTGGAAATTTCACTGGTTTGCCGACTGCTCTTATTTTGGTTGAGGACAAGACCGAAGATCACAACACTAAAGATCTCTACATTAAAAAGTTTCTTCCTTTCCTTCACTTCCATGTCGTAGCTCTCTTTCATCTCTTCTTTCCTTCCTTCCCCCCTCTCCATCACCATTTCTTTCTATTCTTTCTTCATCCCTACCTTTCTTTCCATCTTTACCCTTCTATCCTTTTTTTCCCTCCCTCATTCCTTACTTCCTTTCCTTCCTTCCTTCCTTTCTTCCTTCCTTTTTTCCTTCCTTCCTTTTTTCCTTCCTTCCTTTTTTCCTTCTTTACTTGCCAGCTTCCCTTCACTCTCCTCCTTTCCATTCCTTTATTCCCTTCCTTCCTTCCTTCCTTCCTTCCTTCTTTCCTTTCTTCCTGCCTTCTTTCTTTCCTTCCTTCCTTTCTTCCTTCCTCCCTTCCTTTCATTCTTTCCTTCCTTCCTTCCTTCCTTTCTTTATTCCTAAATTCTTTACTTACTTGCCCGCTTCCCTTCACTCCCCTCCTTTCATTTATTCCCTTCCTTCCTTTTTTCCTTCATTCCTTCCTTTCTTCCTTCTTTCCTTTCTTCCTACCTTCCTTCCTTTCTCCCCTTCCTCATTTCTTCCTTCTTTCCTCACCTCCCTCATTCCTTCTTTCCTTTGCTACCTACTTGCAAGGTTTCCTTCACTCCCCTCCTTTACCTTCCTTCCTTCCTTTCTTTATACATTACTTCTTTACTTACTTGCAAGCTTCCCTTCACTCCCCTCCTTTCCATTCCTTTATTCCTTTCCTTACTTCCTTTCCTTCTTTCCTTCCATCCTTCCTTTTTCCTTCTTTCATTCCTTCCTTCCTTCCTTCATTCGTTCCTTCCTTCCTTCCTTTCTTTCCTTCTTTCCTTTTTTCCTTCCTTCCTTTCCTGCTTTCCTTCCTTCCTTCCCTACCTGCTTGCTAGGTTTCCTTTACCTTCTCTCCTTTCCCCTCCTTCCTTCCTTCCTTCCTTCCTTCCTTCCTTTATTCCTTAATTCTTTACATACTTGCCAGCTTCCCTTCACTCCCCTCCTTTTCATTCCTTTATTGCCTTCCTTCCTTCTTTCCTTTCTTCCTTCCTTCCTTCCTTCGCTACCTACTTGCCAGGTTTCCTTCAATCCCCTCCTTTTCCTTCCTTCCTTCCTTCCTTCCTTTCTTTATTCCTTACTTCTTTACTTACTTCCAGCTTCCCTTCACTCCCCTCCTTTCCATTCCTTTATTCCCTTCCTTTCTTTTTTCCTTCCTTCCTTCCTTTTTTCCTTCCATCCTTACTCCCTTCCTTCCTTCCCTCCCTTTCTTCCCTCCCTTCCTTTTTCCCTACCTTCTTTCTTTAGTTCCTTCCTGCCTTCCTTCATTCCTTCCTTCCTTTTTTCCTTCTTTCCTTCCTTCCTTCTTTCCTTCCTTCCTCTCTTCCTTCCTTTTTTCCTTCCTTCCTTCCTTCCTTCCTTCCCTCCCTTCCTGTTTAACTTCCATCCTTCCCTCCCTTCCTTTTTCCCCTCGTTCTTTCCTTCCTTCCTTCCTTCGTTCCTTCCTTCCTTCCTTTCTCCCCTCCCTCATTCCTTCCTTCCTCACCTCCCTCATTCCTTCCTTCCTCACCTCCCTCATTCCTTCCTTCCATCCTTCCTTCCTTCACTACCTACTTGCCAGGTTTCCTTCACTCCCATCCTTTTCCTTCCTTCATTCATTCCTTCCTTCATTCCTTCTTTCCATCCTTCCATCCGTCCTTTCTTCCTTCCTTTCTCCCCTCCCTCATTTCTTCCTTCCTTCCTGCCATCCTTCCTTCCTTTCTTCCGTCCTTCCTTTTTCCTTCTTTCCTTCCTTCCTTCCATCCATCCATCCTTCCTTCCTTCCTTCCTTCCTTCCTTCCTTCCTTCCTTCCTTCCTTCCTTCCTACCTTCCTTCCTTCCTTGCTTCCTTCCTTCCTTCCATTCTTTATTCCTTAATTCTTTACTTACTTGCCAGCTTCCCTTCACTCCCCTCCTTTCCTTTATTCCCTTCCTTCCCTTTTTCCTACATTCCTTCCTTTCTTCCTTCTTTCCTTTCTTCCTACCTTCCTTCCTTTCTCCCCTTCCTCATTCCTTCCTTCTTTCCTCACCTCCCTCATTCCTTCCTTCCTTTGCTACCTACTTGCAAGGTTACCTTCACTCCCCTCCTTTCCCTTCCTTCCTTACTTCCTTCCTTCCTTTCTTTATACATTACTTCTTTACTTACTTGCCAGCTTCCCTTCACTCCCCTCCTTTATTCCCTTCCTTCCTTCCTCTCTTCCTTCCTTCCTTCCTTCCTTTTTTCCTTCCTTCCTTGTTTCCTTCCTTCCATCCCTCCCTTCCTGTCTTCCTTCCTTCCCTCCCTTCCTTTTTCCCTTCCTTCCTTCTTTATTTCCTTCCTTCCTTCCTTCCTTTTTTTCCTTCCTTCCCTCCTTCCTTCCTTCTTTCCTTCCATTCCTTCTTTCCTTCCTTTCCTACCTACTTGCCAGGTTTCCATTACCTTCCCTCCTTTCCCTTCCTTACTTCCTTCCTTCCCTCCCTCCCTTCCTTTTTCCCCTTTTTCTTTCCTTCCTTCCTTTATTTCTTCCTTCCTTTCTAGCCTCCCTCATTCCTTCCGTCCTCCCCTCCTTCCTTCCTTTCTTCCTTCCTTTCTCCCCTCCCTCATTCCTTCCTTCCTTCCTCCCCTACTTCATTCATTCTTTTCTTCCTTACTTACTTCCTTCACTACCTACTTGCCAGGTTTCCTTCACTCCCCTCCTTTCCCTTCCTTCCTTTCTTTCTTCCTTCCTTTCTCCCCTCCCTCATTTCTTCCTTCCTTCCTGCCTTCTTTCTTTCTTTCCTTACTTTCTTCTTTCCTTCCTTCCTTTCTTTTTTCCTTCCTTTCTTCCTTCCATCCTTTCTTCCTTCCTTTGTTCATTCCTTCCATTTGGACTTACTTGCCAGCTTCACTTCACTCCCCTCCTTTCCATTCCTTTATTCCCTTCCTTCCTTCCTTCCTTTCCTTCTTTCCTTCCTTTTTTCATTCCTTCCTTCCTTCTTTCCTTTCCTTCTTTCTTTCCTTCCTTCCTTTTTTACCTACTTGCCAGGTTTCCTTCACCTTCCTTCACCTTCCTTTCGCTTCCTTTCTTCCTTCTTTCCATCCTTCCTTCCTATATTCATTCCATCCTTCTTGACTTACTTGCCATCTTCCCTTCACTCCCCTCCTTTCCATTCCTTTATTCCCTTCCTTCCTTTCTTCCTTCCTTTCATTCTTTCCTTCCTTACTTCCTTCCTTCCTTACTTGCCAGCTTCCCTTCACTCCCCTCTTTTACATTCCTTTATTCCCTTCCTTCCTTCCTTTTTTCCTACCTTCCTTCCTTTCTTCCTTCCTTACTTTTTTCCTTCCTTCCTTCCTTTCTTTCCTTCTTTGTTCTTTTCTTCCTTCCTTCATTCGTTCCTTCCTTCCTTCCTTCCCTCCTTGCTTCCTTCCTTCCTTTCTTTATTCCTTAATTCTTTACTTACTTGCCAGCTTCCCTTCATTCCCCTCCTTTCCATTCCTTTATTCCCTTCCTTCCTTTTTTCCTTCATTCTTTCCTTTCTTCCTTCTTTCCTTTCTTCCTACCTTCCTTCCTTTCTCCCCTTCTTTATTCCTTCCTTCTTTCCTCACCTCCCTCATTCCTTCCTTCCTTCCTTCCATCCTTCCTTCGTTCCTTCCTTCCTTTGCTACCTACTTGCAAGGTTTCCTTCACTCTCCTCCTTTCCCTTCCTTCCTTACTTCCTTTCTTCCTTTCTTTATACATTACTTCTTTACTTACTTGCCAGCTTCCCTTCTCTCCCCTCCTTTCCATTCCATTATTCCCTTCCTTCCTTCCTTCCTCTCTTCCTTCCTTTTTTCCTTCCTTCCTTTCTTCCTTGCTTACTTTTTTCCTTCCTTCCTTCCATCCTTTCTTTCCTTCTTTGTTCTTTTCTTCCTTCCTTCATTCGTTCCTTCCTTCCTTCCTTCCTTCCCTCCTTGCTTCCTTCCTTCCTTCCTTCCTTTCTTTATTCCTTAATTCTTTACTTACTTGCCAGCTTCCCTTCATTCCCCTCCTTTCCATTCCTTTATTCCCTTCCTTCCTTTTTTCCTTCATTCTTTCCTTTCTTCCTTCTTTCCTTTCTTCCTACCTTCCTTCCTTTCTCAACCTTCCTCATTCCTTCCCTCTTTCCTCACCTCTCTCATTCCTTCCTTCCTTCAATCCTTCCTTCGTTCCTT
Source organism: Staurois parvus (assembly GCF_062004578.1). Taxonomy (NCBI): domain Eukaryota; kingdom Metazoa; phylum Chordata; class Amphibia; order Anura; family Ranidae; genus Staurois; species Staurois parvus. The sequence goes on from NW_028320453.1 coordinate 14,379, forward strand.
CCTTCCTTCGCTACCTACTTGCCAGGTTTCCTTCAATCCCCTCCTTTTCCTTCCTTCCTTCCTTCCTTTCTTTATTCCTTACTTCTTTACTTACTTCCAGCTTCCCTTCACTCCCCTCCTTTCCATTCCTTTATTCCCTTCCTTCTTTTTTCCTTCCTTCCTTCCTTTTTTCCTTCCATCCTTACTCCCTTCCTTCCTTCCCTCCCTTTCTTCCCTCCCTTCCTTTTTCCCTTCCTTCTTTCTTTCCTTCCTTCCTGCCTTCCTTCATTCCTTCCTTCCTTTTTTCCTTCTTTCCTTCCTTCCTTCTTTCCTTCCTTCCTCTCTTCCTTCCTTTTTTCCTTCCTTCCTTCCTTCCTGTTTAACTTCCTTCCTTCCCTCCCTTCCTTTTTCCCCTCGTTCTTTCCTTCCTTCCTTCCTTCGTTCCTTCCTTCCTTCCTTTCTCCCCTCCCTCATTCCTTCCTTCCTCACCTCCCTCATTCCTTACTTCCTCACCTCCCTCATTCCTTCCTTCCATCCTTCCTTCCTTCACTACCTACTTGCCAGGTTTCCTTCACTCCCATCCTTTTCCTTCCTTCATTCATTCCTTCCTTCCTTGCTTCATTCCTTCTTTCCGTCCTTCCTTCCGTCCTTTCTTCCTTCCTTTCTCCCCTCCCTCATTTCTTCCTTCCTTCCTGCCATCCTTCCTTCCTTTCTTCCGTCCTTCCTTTTTCCTTCTTTCCTTCCTTCCTTCCATCCATCCATCCTTCCTTCCTTCCTTCCTTCCTTCCTTCCTTCCTTCCTTCCTTCCTACCTTCCTTGCTTCCTTGCTTCCTTCCTTCCTTCCATTCTTTATTCCTTAATTCTTTACTTACTTGCCAGCTTCCCTTCACTCCCCTCCTTTCCTTTATTCCCTTCCTTCCCTTTTTCCTACATTCCTTCCTTTCTTCCTTCTTTCCTTTCTTCCTACCTTCCTTCCTTTCTCCCCTTCCTCATTCCTTCCTTCTTTCCTCACCTCCCTCATTCCTTCCTTCCTTTGCTACCTACTTGCAAGGTTACCTTCACTCCCCTCCTTTCCCTTCCTTCCTTACTTCCTTCCTTCCTTTCTTTATACATTACTTCTTTACTTACTTGCCAGCTTCCCTTCACTCCCCTCCTTTATTCCCTTCCTTCCTTCCTCTCTTCCTTCCTTCCTTCCTTCCTTTTTTCCTTCCTTCCTTGTTTCCTTCCTTCCATCCCTCCCTTCCTGTCTTCCTTCCTTCCCTCCCTTCCTTTTTCCCTTCCTTCCTTCTTTATTTCCTTCCTTCCTTTTTTTCCTTCCTTCCCTCCTTCCTTCCTTCTTTCCTTCCATTCCTTCTTTCCTTCCTTTCCTACCTACTTGCCAGGTTTCCATTACCTTCCCTCCTTTCCCTTCCTTACTTCCTTCCTTCCCTCCCTCCCTTCCTTTTTCCCCTTTTTCTTTCCTTCCTTCCTTTATTTCTTCCTTCCTTTCTAGCCTCCCTCATTCCTTCCGTCCTCCCCTCCTTCCTTCCTTTCTTCCTTCCTTTCTCCCCTCCCTCATTCCTTCCTTCCTTCCTCCCCTACTTCATTCATTCTTTTCTTCCTTACTTACTTCCTTCACCACCTACTTGCCAGGTTTCCTTCACTCCCCTCCTTTCCCTTCCTTCCTTTCTTTCTTCCTTCCTTTCTCCCCTCCCTCATTTCTTCCTTCCTTCCTGCCTTCTTTCTTTCTTTCCTTACTTTCTTCTTTCCTTCCTTCCTTTCTTTTTTCCTTCCTTTCTTCCTTCCATCCTTTCTTCCTTCCTTTGTTCATTCCTTCCATTTGGACTTACTTGCCAGCTTCACTTCACTCCCCTCCTTTCCATTCCTTTATTCCCTTCCTTCCTTCCTTCCTTTCCTTCTTTCCTTCCTTTTTTCATTCCTTCCTTCCTTCTTTCCTTTCCTTCTTTCTTTCCTTCCTTCCTTTTTTACCTACTTGCCAGGTTTCCTTCACCTTCCTTCACCTTCCTTTCGCTTCCTTTCTTCCTTCTTTCCATCCTTCCTTCCTATATTCATTCCATCCTTCTTGACTTACTTGCCATCTTCCCTTCACTCCCCTCCTTTCCATTCCTTTATTCCCTTCCTTCCTTTCTTCCTTCCTTTCATTCTTTCCTTCCTTACTTCCTTCCTTCCTTACTTGCCAGCTTCCCTTCACTCCCCTCTTTTACATTCCTTTATTCCCTTCCTTCCTTCCTTTTTTCCTACCTTCCTTCCTTTCTTCCTTCCTTACTTTTTTCCTTCCTTCCTTCCTTCCTTTCTTTCCTTCTTTGTTCTTTTCTTCCTTCCTTCATTCGTTCCTTCCTTCCTTCCCTCCCTTCCTTTTTCCCTTCCTTCCTTCTTTATTTCCTTCCTTCCTTTTTTTCCTTCCTTCCCTCCTTCCTTCCTTCTTTCCTTCCATTCCTTCTTTCCTTCCTTTCCTACCTACTTGCCAGGTTTCCATTACCTTCCCTCCTTTCCCTTCCTTACTTCCTTCCTTCCCTCCCTCCCTTCCTTTTTCCCCTTTTTCTTTCCTTCCTTCCTTTATTTCTTCCTTCCTTTCTAGCCTCCCTCATTCCTTCCGTCCTCCCCTCCTTCCTTCCTTTCTTCCTTCCTTTCTCCCCTCCCTCATTCCTTCCTTCCTTCCTCCCCTACTTCATTCATTCTTTTCTTCCTTACTTACTTCCTTCACCACCTACTTGCCAGGTTTCCTTCACTCCCCTCCTTTCCCTTCCTTCCTTTCTTTCTTCCTTCCTTTCTCCCCTCCCTCATTTCTTCCTTCCTTCCTGCCTTCTTTCTTTCTTTCCTTACTTTCTTCTTTCCTTCCTTCCTTTCTTTTTTCCTTCCTTTCTTCCTTCCATCCTTTCTTCCTTCCTTTGTTCATTCCTTCCATTTGGACTTACTTGCCAGCTTCACTTCACTCCCCTCCTTTCCATTCCTTTATTCCCTTCCTTCCTTCCTTCCTTCCTTTCCTTCTTTCCTTCCTTTTTTCATTCCTTCCTTCCTTCTTTCCTTTCCTTCTTTCTTTCCTTCCTTCCTTTTTTACCTACTTGCCAGGTTTCCTTCACCTTCCTTCACCTTCCTTTCGCTTCCTTTCTTCCTTCTTTCCATCCTTCCTTCCTATATTCATTCCATCCTTCTTGACTTACTTGCCATCTTCCCTTCACTCCCCTCCTTTCCATTCCTTTATTCCCTTCCTTCCTTTCTTCCTTCCTTTCATTCTTTCCTTCCTTACTTCCTTCCTTCCTTACTTGCCAGCTTCCCTTCACTCCCCTCTTTTACATTCCTTTATTCCCTTCCTTCCTTCCTTTTTTCCTACCTTCCTTCCTTTCTTCCTTCCTTACTTTTTTCCTTCCTTCCTTCCTTCCTTTCTTTCCTTCTTTGTTCTTTTCTTCCTTCCTTCATTCGTTCCTTCCTTCCTTCCTTCCCTCCTTGCTTCCTTCCTTCCTTTCTTTATTCCTTAATTCTTTACTTACTTGCCAGCTTCCCTTCATTCCCCTCCTTTCCATTCCTTTATTCCCTTCCTTCCTTTTTTCCTTCATTCTTTCCTTTCTTCCTTCTTTCCTTTCTTCCTACCTTCCTTCCTTTCTCCCCTTCTTTATTCCTTCCTTCTTTCCTCACCTCCCTCATTCCTTCCTTCCTTCCTTCCATCCTTCCTTCGTTCCTTCCTTCCTTTGCTACCTACTTGCAAGGTTTCCTTCACTCTCCTCCTTTCCCTTCCTTCCTTACTTCCTTTCTTCCTTTCTTTATACATTACTTCTTTACTTACTTGCCAGCTTCCCTTCTCTCCCCTCCTTTCCATTCCATTATTCCCTTCCTTCCTTCCTTCCTCTCTTCCTTCCTTTTTTCCTTCCTTCCTTTCTTCCTTGCTTACTTTTTTCCTTCCTTCCTTCCATCCTTTTTCTTTCCTTCTTTGTTCTTTTCTTCCTTCCTTCATTCGTTCCTTCCTTCCTTCCTTCCTTCCCTCCTTGCTTCCTTCCTTCCTTCCTTCCTTTCTTTATTCCTTAATTCTTTACTTACTTGCCAGCTTCCCTTCATTCCCCTCCTTTCCATTCCTTTATTCCCTTCCTTCCTTTTTTCCTTCATTCTTTCCTTTCTTCCTTCTTTCCTTTCTTCCTACCTTCCTTCCTTTCTCAACCTTCCTCATTCCTTCCCTCTTTCCTCACCTCTCTCATTCCTTCCTTCCTTCAATCCTTCCTTCGTTCCTTCCTTCCTTCGCTACCTACTTGCCAGGTTTCCTTCAATCCCCTCCTTTTCCTTCCTTCCTTCCTTCCTTTCTTTATTCCTTACTTCTTTACTTACTTCCAGCTTCCCTTCACTCCCCTCCTTTCCATTCCTTTATTCCCTTCCTTCTTTTTTCCTTCCTTCCTTCCTTCCTTTTTTCCTTCCATCCTTACTCCCTTCCTTCCTTCCCTCCCTTTCTTCCCTCCCTTCCTTTTTCCCTTCCTTCTTTCTTTCCTTCCTTCCTGCCTTCCTTCATTCCTTCCTTCCTTTTTTCCTTCTTTCCTTCCTTCCTTCTTTCCTTCCTTCCTCTCTTCCTTCCTTTTTTCCTTCCTTCCTTCCTTCCTGTTTAACTTCCTTCCTTCCCTCCCTTCCTTTTTCCCCTCGTTCTTTCCTTCCTTCCTTCCTTCGTTCCTTCCTTCCTTCCTTTCTCCCCTCCCTCATTCCTTCCTTCCTCACCTCCCTCATTCCTTACTTCCTCACCTCCCTCATTCCTTCCTTCCATCCTTCCTTCCTTCACTACCTACTTGCCAGGTTTCCTTCACTCCCATCCTTTTCCTTCCTTCATTCATTCCTTCCTTCCTTGCTTCATTCCTTCTTTCCGTCCTTCCTTCCGTCCTTTCTTCCTTCCTTTCTCCCCTCCCTCATTTCTTCCTTCCTTCCTGCCATCCTTCCTTCCTTTCTTCCGTCCTTCCTTTTTCCTTCTTTCCTTCCTTCCTTCCATCCATCCATCCTTCCTTCCTTCCTTCCCTCCTTGCTTCCTTCCTTCCTTCCATTCTTTATTCCTTAATTCTTTACTTACTTGCCAGCTTCCCTTCACTCCCCTCCTTTCCTTTATTCCCTTCCTTCCATTTTTCCTACATTCCTTCCTTTCTTCCTTCTTTCCTTTCTTCCTACCTTCCTTCCTTTCTCCCCTTCCTCATTCCTTCCTTCTTTCCTCACCTCCCTCATTCCTTCCTTCCTTTGCTACCTACTTGCAAGGTTTCCTTCACTCCCCTCCTTTCCCTTCCTTCCTTACTTCCTTCCTTCCTTTCTTTATACATTACTTCTTTACTTACTTGCCAGCTTCCCTTCACTCCCCTCCTTTCCATTCCTTTATTCCCTTCCTTCCTTCCTTCCTTCCTTCCTCTCTTCCTTCCTTCCTTCCTTTTTTCCTTCCTTCCTTGTTTCCTTCCTTCCATCCCTCCCTTCCTGTCTTCCTTCCTTCCCTCCCTTCCTTTTTCCCTTCCTTCCTTCTTTATTTCCTTCCTTGCTTCCTTAATTTTTTTCCTTCCTTCCCTCCTTCCTTCCTTCTTTCCTTCCATTCCTTCTTTCCTTCCTTTCCTACCTACTTGCCAGGTTTCCTTTACCTTCCCTCCTTTCCCTTCCTTACTGCCTTCCTTCCCTCCCTCCCTTCCTTTTTCCCCTTTTCTTTCCTTCCTTCCTTTATTTCTTCCTTCCTTTCTAGCCTCCCTCATTCCTTCCGTCCTCCCCTCCTTTCTTCCTTCCTTTCTCCCCTCCCTCATTCCTTCCTTCCTTCCTCCCCTACTTCATTCATTCTTTTCTTCCTTACTTACTTCCTTCACTACCTACTTGCCAGGTTTCCTTCACTCCCCTCCTTTCCCTTCCTTCCTTTCTTTCTTCCTTCCTTTCTCCCCTCCCTCATTTCTTCCTTCCTTCCTGCCTTTCCTTCCTGCCTTCCTTCCTTCCTTTCTTCCTTCCTTCTTCCCTACTTAATTGCCAGCTTCCCTTCACTCCTATCCTTTCCCTTTCTTCCTTCCTTCCTGCCTTCTTTCTTTCTTTCCTTCCTTTCTTCTTTCCTTCCTTCCTTTCTTTTTTCCTTCCTTTCTTCCTTCCATCCTTTCTTCCTTCCTTTGTTCATTCCTTCCATTTGGACTTACTTGCCAGCTTCACTTCACTCCCCTCCTTTCCATTCCTTTATTCCCTTCCTTCCTTCCTTCCTTCCTTCCTTCATTCCTTCCTTTCCTTGCTTTTTTCATTCCTTCCTTCCTTCTTTCCTTTCCTTCTTTCTTTCCTTCCTTCCTTTTTTACCTACTTGCCAGGTTTCCTTCACCTTCCTTCACCTTCCTTTTGCTTCCTTTCTTCCTTCTTTCCATCCTTCCTTCCTATATTCATTCCATCCTTCTTGACTTAGTTGCCATCTTCCCTTCACTCCCCTCCTTTCCATTCCTTTATTCCCTTCCTTCCTTTCTTCCTTCCTTTCATTCTTTCCTTCCTTCCTTACTTGCCAGCTTCCCTTCACTCCCCTCCTTTACATTCCTTTATTCCCTTCCTTCCTTTTTTCCTACCTTCCTTCCTTTCTTCTTTCCTTACCTTTTTCCTTCCTTCCTTCCTTCCTTTCTTTCCTTCTTTGTTCTTTTCTTCCTTCCTTCATTCGTTCCTTCCTTCCTTCCTTCCCTTCTTGCTTCCTTCCTTCCTTCCTTCCTTCCTTCCTTTCTTTATTCCTTAATTCTTTACTTACTTGCCAGCTTCCCTTCATTCCCCTCCTTTCCATTCCTTTATTCCCTTCCTTCCTTTTTTCCTTCATTCTTTCCTTTCTTCCTTCTTTCCTTTCTTCCTACCTTCCTTCCTTTCTCCCCTTCTTTATTCCTTCCTTCTTTCCTCACCTCCCTCATTCCTTCCTTCCTTCCTTCCTTCCATCCTTCCTTCGTTCCTTCCTTCCTTTGCTACCTACTTGCAAGGTTTCCTTCACTCTCCTCCTTTCCCTTCCTTCCTTACTTCCTTTCTTCCTTTCTTTATACATTACTTCTTTACTTACTTGCCAGCTTCCCTTCACTCCCCTCCTTTCCATTCCTTTATTCCCTTCCTTCCTTCCTCTCTTCCTTCCTTTTTCCTTCCTTCCTTGCTTCCTTCCTTCCATCCCTCCCTTCCTGTCTAACTTCCTTCCTTCCCTCCTTTCCTTTTTTGCCTCGTTCTTTCCTTCCTTCCTTTCTTCCTTCCTTCCTTTCTCCCCTCCCTCATTCCTTCCTTCCTCACCTCCCTCATTCCTTACTTCCTCACCTCCCTCATTCCTTCCTTCCATCCTTCCTTCCTTCACTACCTACTTGCCAGGTTTCCTTCACTCCCATCCTTTTCCTTCCTTCATTCATTCCTTCCTTCCTTGCTTCATTCCTTCTTTCCGTCCTTCCTTCCGTCCTTTCTTCCTTCCTTTCTCCCCTCCCTCATTTCTTCCTTCCTTCCTGCCATCCTTCCTTCCTTTCTTCCGTCCTTCCTTTTTCCTTCTTTCCTTCCTTCCTTCCATCCATCCATCCTTCCTTCCTTCCTTCCTTCCTTCCTTCCTTCCTTCCTTCCTACCTTCCTTGCTTCCTTGCTTCCTTCCTTCCTTCCATTCTTTATTCCTTAATTCTTTACTTACTTGCCAGCTTCCCTTCACTCCCCTCCTTTCCTTTATTCCCTTCCTTCCCTTTTTCCTACATTCCTTCCTTTCTTCCTTCTTTCCTTTCTTCCTACCTTCCTTCCTTTCTCCCCTTCCTCATTCCTTCCTTCTTTCCTCACCTCCCTCATTCCTTCCTTCCTTTGCTACCTACTTGCAAGGTTACCTTCACTCCCCTCCTTTCCCTTCCTTCCTTACTTCCTTCCTTCCTTTCTTTATACATTACTTCTTTACTTACTTGCCAGCTTCCCTTCACTCCCCTCCTTTATTCCCTTCCTTCCTTCCTCTCTTCCTTCCTTCCTTCCTTCCTTTTTTCCTTCCTTCCTTGTTTCCTTCCTTCCATCCCTCCCTTCCTGTCTTCCTTCCTTCCCTCCCTTCCTTTTTCCCTTCCTTCCTTCTTTATTTCCTTCCTTCCTTTTTTTCCTTCCTTCCCTCCTTCCTTCCTTCTTTCCTTCCATTCCTTCTTTCCTTCCTTTCCTACCTACTTGCCAGGTTTCCATTACCTTCCCTCCTTTCCCTTCCTTACTTCCTTCCTTCCCTCCCTCCCTTCCTTTTTCCCCTTTTTCTTTCCTTCCTTCCTTTATTTCTTCCTTCCTTTCTAGCCTCCCTCATTCCTTCCGTCCTCCCCTCCTTCCTTCCTTTCTTCCTTCCTTTCTCCCCTCCCTCATTCCTTCCTTCCTTCCTCCCCTACTTCATTCATTCTTTTCTTCCTTACTTACTTCCTTCACCACCTACTTGCCAGGTTTCCTTCACTCCCCTCCTTTCCCTTCCTTCCTTTCTTTCTTCCTTCCTTTCTCCCCTCCCTCATTTCTTCCTTCCTTCCTGCCTTCTTTCTTTCTTTCCTTACTTTCTTCTTTCCTTCCTTCCTTTCTTTTTTCCTTCCTTTCTTCCTTCCATCCTTTCTTCCTTCCTTTGTTCATTCCTTCCATTTGGACTTACTTGCCAGCTTCACTTCACTCCCCTCCTTTCCATTCCTTTATTCCCTTCCTTCCTTCCTTCCTTTCCTTCTTTCCTTCCTTTTTTCATTCCTTCCTTCCTTCTTTCCTTTCCTTCTTTCTTTCCTTCCTTCCTTTTTTACCTACTTGCCAGGTTTCCTTCACCTTCCTTCACCTTCCTTTCGCTTCCTTTCTTCCTTCTTTCCATCCTTCCTTCCTATATTCATTCCATCCTTCTTGACTTACTTGCCATCTTCCCTTCACTCCCCTCCTTTCCATTCCTTTATTCCCTTCCTTCCTTTCTTCCTTCCTTTCATTCTTTCCTTCCTTACTTCCTTCCTTCCTTACTTGCCAGCTTCCCTTCACTCCCCTCTTTTACATTCCTTTATTCCCTTCCTTCCTTCCTTTTTTCCTACCTTCCTTCCTTTCTTCCTTCCTTACTTTTTTCCTTCCTTCCTTCCTTCCTTTCTTTCCTTCTTTGTTCTTTTCTTCCTTCCTTCATTCGTTCCTTCCTTCCTTCCTTCCCTCCTTGCTTCCTTCCTTCCTTTCTTTATTCCTTAATTCTTTACTTACTTGCCAGCTTCCCTTCATTCCCCTCCTTTCCATTCCTTTATTCCCTTCCTTCCTTTTTTCCTTCATTCTTTCCTTTCTTCCTTCTTTCCTTTCTTCCTACCTTCCTTCCTTTCTCCCCTTCTTTATTCCTTCCTTCTTTCCTCACCTCCCTCATTCCTTCCTTCCTTCCTTCCATCCTTCCTTCGTTCCTTCCTTCCTTTGCTACCTACTTGCAAGGTTTCCTTCACTCTCCTCCTTTCCCTTCCTTCCTTACTTCCTTTCTTCCTTTCTTTATACATTACTTCTTTACTTACTTGCCAGCTTCCCTTCTCTCCCCTCCTTTCCATTCCATTATTCCCTTCCTTCCTTCCTTCCTCTCTTCCTTCCTTTTTTCCTTCCTTCCTTTCTTCCTTGCTTACTTTTTTCCTTCCTTCCTTCCATCCTTTCTTTCCTTCTTTGTTCTTTTCTTCCTTCCTTCATTCGTTCCTTCCTTCCTTCCTTCCTTCCCTCCTTGCTTCCTTCCTTCCTTCCTTCCTTTCTTTATTCCTTAATTCTTTACTTACTTGCCAGCTTCCCTTCATTCCCCTCCTTTCCATTCCTTTATTCCCTTCCTTCCTTTTTTCCTTCATTCTTTCCTTTCTTCCTTCTTTCCTTTCTTCCTACCTTCCTTCCTTTCTCAACCTTCCTCATTCCTTCCCTCTTTCCTCACCTCTCTCATTCCTTCCTTCCTTCAATCCTTCCTTCGTTCCTTCCTTCCTTCGCTACCTACTTGCCAGGTTTCCTTCAATCCCCTCCTTTTCCTTCCTTCCTTCCTTCCTTTCTTTATTCCTTACTTCTTTACTTACTTCCAGCTTCCCTTCACTCCCCTCCTTTCCATTCCTTTATTCCCTTCCTTCTTTTTTCCTTCCTTCCTTCCTTCCTTTTTTCCTTCCATCCTTACTCCCTTCCTTCCTTCCCTCCCTTTCTTCCCTCCCTTCCTTTTTCCCTTCCTTCTTTCTTTCCTTCCTTCCTGCCTTCCTTCATTCCTTCCTTCCTTTTTTCCTTCTTTCCTTCCTTCCTTCTTTCCTTCCTTCCTCTCTTCCTTCCTTTTTTCCTTCCTTCCTTCCTTCCTGTTTAACTTCCTTCCTTCCCTCCCTTCCTTTTTCCCCTCGTTCTTTCCTTCCTTCCTTCCTTCGTTCCTTCCTTCCTTCCTTTCTCCCCTCCCTCATTCCTTCCTTCCTCACCTCCCTCATTCCTTACTTCCTCACCTCCCTCATTCCTTCCTTCCATCCTTCCTTCCTTCACTACCTACTTGCCAGGTTTCCTTCACTCCCATCCTTTTCCTTCCTTCATTCATTCCTTCCTTCCTTGCTTCATTCCTTCTTTCCGTCCTTCCTTCCGTCCTTTCTTCCTTCCTTTCTCCCCTCCCTCATTTCTTCCTTCCTTCCTGCCATCCTTCCTTCCTTTCTTCCGTCCTTCCTTTTTCCTTCTTTCCTTCCTTCCTTCCATCCATCCATCCTTCCTTCCTTCCTTCCCTCCTTGCTTCCTTCCTTCCTTCCATTCTTTATTCCTTAATTCTTTACTTACTTGCCAGCTTCCCTTCACTCCCCTCCTTTCCTTTATTCCCTTCCTTCCATTTTTCCTACATTCCTTCCTTTCTTCCTTCTTTCCTTTCTTCCTACCTTCCTTCCTTTCTCCCCTTCCTCATTCCTTCCTTCTTTCCTCACCTCCCTCATTCCTTCCTTCCTTTGCTACCTACTTGCAAGGTTTCCTTCACTCCCCTCCTTTCCCTTCCTTCCTTACTTCCTTCCTTCCTTTCTTTATACATTACTTCTTTACTTACTTGCCAGCTTCCCTTCACTCCCCTCCTTTCCATTCCTTTATTCCCTTCCTTCCTTCCTTCCTTCCTTCCTCTCTTCCTTCCTTCCTTCCTTTTTTCCTTCCTTCCTTGTTTCCTTCCTTCCATCCCTCCCTTCCTGTCTTCCTTCCTTCCCTCCCTTCCTTTTTCCCTTCCTTCCTTCTTTATTTCCTTCCTTGCTTCCTTAATTTTTTTCCTTCCTTCCCTCCTTCCTTCCTTCTTTCCTTCCATTCCTTCTTTCCTTCCTTTCCTACCTACTTGCCAGGTTTCCTTTACCTTCCCTCCTTTCCCTTCCTTACTGCCTTCCTTCCCTCCCTCCCTTCCTTTTTCCCCTTTTCTTTCCTTCCTTCCTTTATTTCTTCCTTCCTTTCTAGCCTCCCTCATTCCTTCCGTCCTCCCCTCCTTTCTTCCTTCCTTTCTCCCCTCCCTCATTCCTTCCTTCCTTCCTCCCCTACTTCATTCATTCTTTTCTTCCTTACTTACTTCCTTCACTACCTACTTGCCAGGTTTCCTTCACTCCCCTCCTTTCCCTTCCTTCCTTTCTTTCTTCCTTCCTTTCTCCCCTCCCTCATTTCTTCCTTCCTTCCTGCCTTTCCTTCCTGCCTTCCTTCCTTCCTTTCTTCCTTCCTTCTTCCCTACTTAATTGCCAGCTTCCCTTCACTCCTATCCTTTCCCTTTCTTCCTTCCTTCCTGCCTTCTTTCTTTCTTTCCTTCCTTTCTTCTTTCCTTCCTTCCTTTCTTTTTTCCTTCCTTTCTTCCTTCCATCCTTTCTTCCTTCCTTTGTTCATTCCTTCCATTTGGACTTACTTGCCAGCTTCACTTCACTCCCCTCCTTTCCATTCCTTTATTCCCTTCCTTCCTTCCTTCCTTCCTTCCTTCATTCCTTCCTTTCCTTGCTTTTTTCATTCCTTCCTTCCTTCTTTCCTTTCCTTCTTTCTTTCCTTCCTTCCTTTTTTACCTACTTGCCAGGTTTCCTTCACCTTCCTTCACCTTCCTTTTGCTTCCTTTCTTCCTTCTTTCCATCCTTCCTTCCTATATTCATTCCATCCTTCTTGACTTACTTGCCATCTTCCCTTCACTCCCCTCCTTTCCATTCCTTTATTCCCTTCCTTCCTTTCTTCCTTCCTTTCATTCTTTCCTTCCTTCCTTACTTGCCAGCTTCCCTTCACTCCCCTCCTTTACATTCCTTTATTCCCTTCCTTCCTTTTTTCCTACCTTCCTTCCTTTCTTCTTTCCTTACCTTTTTCCTTCCTTCCTTCCTTCCTTTCTTTCCTTCTTTGTTCTTTTCTTCCTTCCTTCATTCGTTCCTTCCTTCCTTCCTTCCCTTCTTGCTTCCTTCCTTCCTTCCTTCCTTCCTTCCTTTCTTTATTCCTTAATTCTTTACTTACTTGCCAGCTTCCCTTCATTCCCCTCCTTTCCATTCCTTTATTCCCTTCCTTCCTTTTTTCCTTCATTCTTTCCTTTCTTCCTTCTTTCCTTTCTTCCTACCTTCCTTCCTTTCTCCCCTTCTTTATTCCTTCCTTCTTTCCTCACCTCCCTCATTCCTTCCTTCCTTCCTTCCTTCCATCCTTCCTTCGTTCCTTCCTTCCTTTGCTACCTACTTGCAAGGTTTCCTTCACTCTCCTCCTTTCCCTTCCTTCCTTACTTCCTTTCTTCCTTTCTTTATACATTACTTCTTTACTTACTTGCCAGCTTCCCTTCACTCCCCTCCTTTCCATTCCTTTATTCCCTTCCTTCCTTCCTCTCTTCCTTCCTTTTTCCTTCCTTCCTTGCTTCCTTCCTTCCATCCCTCCCTTCCTGTCTAACTTCCTTCCTTCCCTCCTTTCCTTTTTGCCTCGTTCTTTCCTTCCTTCCTTTCTTCCTTCCTTCCTTTCTCCCCTCTCTCATACCTTCCTTCCTCACCTCCCTCATTCCTTCCTCCCATCCTTCCTTCCTTCTTTCCTTCACTACCTACTTGCCAGGTTTCCTTCACTCCCATCCTTTTCCTTCCTTCATTCATTCCTTCCTTCCTTACTTCCTTCATTCCTTCTTTCCGTCCTTCCTTCCTTTCTTCCTTCCTTTCTCCTCTCCCTCATTTCTTCCTTCCTTCCTTCCCTCCCTTCCTTTTTCCCTTCCTTCTTTCTTTCCTTCCTTTCTGCCTTCCTTCATTCCTTCCTTCCTTTTTTCCTTCTTTCCATCCTTTATCTCTTCCTTACTTCCTTTTTTCCTTCCTTCCTTCCCTCCCTTCCTGTCTAACTTCCTTCCTTCCCTCCCTTCCTTTTTCCCCTCGTTCTTTCCTTCCTTCCTTCGTTCCTTCGTTCCTTCCTTTCTCCCCTCCCTCATTCCTTCCTTCCTTCCTGCCATCCTTCCTTCCTTTCTTCAGTCCTTCCGTTTTCCATCTTTCCTTCCTTCCATCCATCCTTCCTTCCTTCCTTCCTTCCTTCCCTCCTTGCTTCCTTCCCTCCTTCCTTTCTTTATTCCTTAATTCTTTACTTACTTGCAAGCTTCCCTTCACGCCCCTCCTTTCCTTTATTCCCTTCCTTCCTTTTTTCCTTCATTCCTTCCTTTCTTCCTTCTTTCCTTTCTTCCTTCCTTCCTTTTTCCCCTTCCTCATTCCTTCCTTCTTTCCTCACCTCCCTCATTCCTTACTTCCTTTGCTACCTACTTGCAAGGTTTCCTTCAATCCCCACCTTTCCCTTCCTTCCTTACTTCCTTCCTTCCTTTCTTTATACATTACTTCTTTACTTACTTGCCAGCTTCCCTTCACTCCCCTCCTTTCCATTCCTTTATTCCCTTCCTTCCTTCCTTCCTTCCTTCCTTCCTTCCTCCCTTCCTTCCTTCTTTTCCTTCCTTCCTTGTTTCCTTCTTTCCATCCCTCCCTTCCTGTCTTCCTTCCTTCCTTCCCTCCCTTCCTTTTTCCCTTCCTTCTTTCTTTCCTTCCTTCCTTTTTTTCCTTCCTTCCATCGCTCCTTCCTTCCTTCTTTCCTTCCATTCCTTCTTTCCTTCCTTTCCTACCTACTTGCCAGGTTTCCTTTACCTTCCCTCCTTTCCCTTCCTTACTTCCTTCCTTCCTTCCCTCCCTCCCTTCCATTTTCCCCTTTTTCTTTCCTTCCTTCCTTTTTTTCTTCCTTCCTTTCTAGCCTCCCTCATTCCTTCCTTCCTCCCCTCCTTCCTTCCTTCCTTTCTCCCCTCCCTCATTCCTTCCTTCCTTCCTCCCCTCCTTCATTCATTCTTTTCTTCCTTCCTTCCTTCCTTCCTTCCTTTCTTCCTTCCTTCCTTCCTTCCTTCACTACCTACTTGCCAGGTTTCCTTCACTCCCCTCCTTTCCCTTCCTTCCTTTATTTCTTCCTTCCTTTCTCCCCTCCCTCATTTCTTCCTTCCTTCCTTTCCTTCCTTCCTTCCTTTCTTCCTTCCTTCTTCCCTACTTAATTGCTTCCATTCACTCCTATCCTTTCCCTTTCTTCCTTCCTTCCTGCCTTCTTTCTTTCTTTCCTTCCTTTCTTCTTTCCTTCCTTTCCTTTCTTTTTTCCTTTCTTTCTTCCTTCCATCCTTTCTTCCTTCCTTTGTTCATTCCTTCCATTTTGACTTACTTGCCAGCTTCACTTCACTCCCCTCCTTTCCATTCCTTTATTCCCTTCCTTCCTTCCTTCCTTTCTTCATTCCTTCCTTCCTTTCCTTCTTTCCTTCCTTCCTTCCTTTTTTCATTCCTTCCTTCCTTCTTTCCTTTCCTTCTTTCCTTCCTTCGTTTTTTACCTACTTGCCAGGTTTCCTTCACCTTCCCTCCTTTCGCTTCCTTTCTTCCTTCTTTCCATCCTTCCTTCCTATATTCATTCCTTCCTTCTTGACTTACTTGCCATCTTCTTTTCACTCCCCTCCTATCCATTCCTTTATTCCCTTCCTTCCTTTCTTCCTTCCTTTCATTCCTTCCTTCCTTCCTTACTTGCCATCTTCCCTTCACTCCCCTCCTTTACATTCCTTTATTCCCTTCCTTTCTTTTTTCCTATCTTCCTTCCTTTCTTTCTTCCTTTCCTTCCTTCCTTCCTTTCTTTCCTTCTTTCTCCCTTTCTTCCTTCCTTCATTCGTTCCTTCCTTCCTTCCTTCCTTCCTTCCTTCCTTCCTTCTTACCTTTCTTCCTGCCTTCTTTCTTTCTTTCCTTCCTTCCTTTCTTCCTTCCTCCCTTCCTTTCCTTCTTTCCTTCTTTCCTTCCTTTTTTCCTTCCTTCCTTCTTTTTTTCCTTCCTTCCTTCCTTCCTTCCTTCCTTCCTTCCTTCCATTCTTCCTTCCTTCCGTCCTTCCTTTCTTCCTTCCCTCCTTGCTTCCTTCCTTCCCGCCTTCCTTCCTTCCGTCCGTCCGTCCTTCCTTCCTTCCCTCCTTCCTTCCTTCTTTTCTTTATTCCTTAATTCTTTACTTACTTGCCAACTTCCCTTCACTCCCCTCCTTTCCATTCCTTTATTCCCTTCCTTCCTTTTTTCCTTCATTCTTTCCTTTCTTCCTTCTTTCCTTTCTTCCTACCTTCCTTCCTTTCTCCCCTTCCTTATTCCTTCCTTCTTTCCTCACCTCCCTCATTCCTTCCTTCCTTCCTTCCATCCTTCCTTCGTTCCTTCCTTCCTTTGCTACCTACTTGCAAGGTTTCCTTCACTCCCCTCCTTTCCCTTCCTTCCTTACTTCCTTTCTTCCTTTCTTTATACATTACTTCTTTACTTACTTGCCAGCTTGCCTTCACTCCCCTCCTTTCCATTCCTTTATTCCCTTCCTTCTTTCCTTCCTTCCTTCCTTCCTCTCTTCCTTCCTTTTTTCCTTCCTTCCTTGTTTCCATCCTTCCTTCCCTCCCTTCCTGTCTTCCTTCCTTCCTTCCCTCCCTTCCTTTTTCCCTTCCTTCTTTCTTTCCTTCCGTCCTTCCTTCCTTTTTTCCTTCTTTCCTTCCTTCCTTCTTTCCTTCCTCTCTTCCTTCCTTCCCTTTTTCCTTCCTTCCTTGCTTCCTTCCTTCCTTCCCTCCCTTCCTGTCTAACTTCCTTCCTTCCCTCCCTTCCTTTTTCGCCTCGTTCTTTCCTTCCTTCCTTCCTTCCTTCCTTCCTTCCTTCCTTCCTTCTTCCTTCCTTCCTTTCTCCCCTCCCTCATTCCTTCCTTCCTCACCTCCCTCATTCCTTCCTCCCATCCTTCCTTCCTTCCATCCTTCACTACCTACTTGCCAGGATTCCTTCACTCCCATCCTTTTCCTTCCTTCCATCCTTCCTTCCTTCCCTCTTTCTGTCCTTCCTTCCTTCCTTTCTTCCTTCCTTTCTCCCGTCCCTCATTTCTTCCTTTCTTCCTGCCATCCTTGCTTCCTTTCTTCCTTCCTTCCTTACTTTATTGCCAGCTTCTCTACACTCCCATCCTTTCCCTTTCTTCCTTCCTTCCTACCTTTCTTCCTGCCTTCTTTCTTTTCTTCCTTCCTTTCTTCTTTCCTTCCTTTCCTTTTTTCCTTCCTTCCTTCCTTCCTCCCTTACTTCTTTACTTACTTGCCAGCTTCCCTTCACTCCCCTCCTTTCCATTCCTTTATTCCCTTCCTTCCTTCTTTCCTTCCTTTCTTCCTATCTTCCTTCCTTCCTTTTTTCCTTCCTTCCTTTCCTTCTTTCCTTCGTTCCTTAATTCCTTCCTTTTTTCCTTCCTTCCTTTCCTTCTTTCCTTCCTTCCTTCCTTTCTTCTTTCCTTCCTTACTCCCTTCCTTCCTTTCTTTCTTCCTTCCTTTTTTCCTTCCTTCCTTCCTTCTTTCCTTCCTTCCTCTCTTCCTTCCTTTTTTCCTTCCTTCCTTCCCTCCCTTCCTTGATTCTTTTCTTCCTTCTTTCCTTCCCTCCCTTCCTTTTTACCCTCCTTCCTTCCTTCCTTCTTTCCTTCCTTTTTTCCTTCCTTCCTCTCTTCCTTCCTTCCTTTTTTCCTTCCTTCCTTGTTTCCTTCCTTCCCTCCCTCCCTCCCTTCCTGTCTTCCTTCCTTCCATCCCTCCCTTCCTTTTTCCCCTCCTTCTTTCCTTCCTTCTTTCCTTCATTTCTTTCTTCCTTTCTCCCCTCCCTCATTCCTTCCTTCCTCCCCTCTTTCCTTCCTTCCTTTCTTCCTTCCTTCCTTTCTCCCCTCAATAATTCCTTCCTTCCTTCCTCACCCCTCTCATTCCTTCCTTCCTTCCTTCACTACCTACTTTCCAGGTTTCTTTCACTCCACTCCTTTCCCTTCCTTCCTTCTTTCCGTCCTTCCTTCCTTCCTTCCTGCCATCCTTCCTTCCTTTCTTTCTTCCATCCTTTCTTACTTAATTGCCAGCTTCCCTACACTCCCATCCTTTCATTTTCTTCCTTCCTTCCTACCTACCTTCCTTCCTTCCTTCCTGCCTTCTTTCTTTCTTTCCTTCCTTTCTTCCTTCCTTTCCTTCTTTCCTTCCTTCCTTTTTTCCTTCCTTCCTTCCTTTCCTTCTTTCCTTCCTTCCTTTCCTACCTGCTTGCCTTGTTTCCATTACCTTCCCTCCATTCTTTTCCTTCCTTCCTTCCTTTCTTCCTTACTTAGTTCCTTCCTTCCTTTTTTTCTTCCTTCCTTACTTTCCATCTTTCCTTCCTTTTTTCCTTCCTTACTTCCTTACTTCCTTTCCTTCCTTCCTTTTTTCCTTCTATTCCTTCCTTCCTTACTTCCTTTCCTTCTTTCCTTCCTTCCTTCCTTTTTCTTTCCTTCCTTCCTTCATTCGTTCCTTCCTTCCTTACTTGCCAGCTTCCCTTCATTCCCCTCCTTTACATTCCTTTATTCCCGTCCTTTCTTTTTTCCTATCTTCCATCCTTTCTTTCTTCCTTTCCTTCCTTCCTTCCTTTCTTTCCTTCTTTCTCCCTTTCTTCCTTCCTTCATTCGTTCCTTCCTTCCTTCCCTCCTTCCTTCCTTCCTTGTTACCTTTCTTCCTGCCTTCTTTCTTTCTTTCCTTCCTTCCTTTCTTCCTTCCTCCCTTCCTTTCCTTCTTTCCTTCCTTACTTTTTTCCTTCCTTCCTTCCTTCCTTCCTTCCTTCCTTCCATTCTTCCTTCCTTCCTTCCTTCCGTCCTTCCTTCCTTCCCTCCTTGCTTCCTTCCTTCCCTCCTTCCTTCCTTCCTTCCGTCCGTCCTTCCTTCCTTCCCTCCTTGCTTCCTTCCTTCCTTCCTTTCTTTATTCCTTAATTCTTTACTTACTTGCCAGCTTCCCTTCACTCCCCTCCTTTCCATTCCTTTATTCCCTTCCTTCCTTTTTTCCTTCATTCTTTCCTTTCTTCCTTATTTCCTTTCTTCCTACCTTCCTTCCTTTCTCCCCTTCCTTATTCCTTCCTTCTTTCCTCACCTCCCTCATTCCTTCCTTCCTTCCTTCCATCCTTCCTTCGTTCCTTCCTTCCTTTGCTACCTACTTGCAAGGTTTCCTTCACTCCCCTCCTTTCCCTTCCTTCCTTACTTCCTTTCTTCCTTTCTTTATACATTACTTCTTTACTTACTTGCCAGCTTGCCTTCACTCCCCTCCTTTCCATTCCTTTATTCCCTTCCTTCTTTCCTTCCTTCCTTCCTTCCTCTCTTCCTTCCTTTTTTCCTTCCTTCCTTGTTTCCATCCTTCCTTCCCTCCCTTCCTGTCTTCCTTCCTTCCTTCCCTCCCTTCCTTTTTCCCTTCCTTCTTTCTTTCCTTCCGTCCTTCCTTCCTTTTTTCCTTCTTTCCTTCCTTCCTTCTTTCCTTCCTCTCTTCCTTCCTTCCCTTTTTCCTTCCTTCCTTGCTTCCTTCCTTCCTTCCCTCCCTTCCTGTCTAACTTCCTTCCTTCCCTCCCTTCCTTTTTCGCCTCGTTCTTTCCTTCCTTCCTTCCTTCCTTCCTTCCTTCCTTCCTTCCTTCCTTCCTTCCTTCCTTCCTTTCTTCCTTCCTTCCTTTCTCCCCTCCCTCATTCCTTCCTTCCTCACCTCCCTCATTCCTTCCTCCCATCCTTCCTTCCTTCCATCCTTCACTACCTACTTGCCAGGATTCCTTCACTCCCATCCTTTCCTTCCTTCCATCCTTCCTTCCTTCCCTCTTTCTGTCCTTCCTTCCTTCCTTTCTTCCTTCCTTTCTCCCCTCCCTCATTTCTTCCTTTCTTCCTGCCATCCTTGCTTCCTTTCTTCCTTCCTTCCTTACTTTATTGCCAGCTTCTCTACACTCCCATCCTTTCCCTTTCTTCCTTCCTTCCTACCTTTCTTCCTGCCTTCTTTCTTTTCTTCCTTCCTTTCTTCTTTCCTTCCTTTCCTTTTTTCCTTCCTTCCTTCCTTCCTTCCTCCCTTACTTCTTTACTTACTTGCCAGCTTCCCTTCACTCCCCTCCTTTCCATTCCTTTATTCCCTTCCTTCCTTCTTTCCTTCCTTTCTTCCTATCTTCCTTCCTTCCTTTTTTCCTTCCTTCCTTTCCTTCTTTCCTTCGTTCCTTAATTCCTTCCTTTTTTCCTTCCTTCCTTTCCTTCTTTCCTTCCTTCCTTCCTTTCTTCTTTCCTTCCTTACTCCCTTCCTTCCTTTCTTTCTTCCTTCCCTTTTTCCTTCCTTCCTTCCTTCTTTCCTTCCTTCCTCTCTTCCTTCCTTTTTTCCTTCCTTCCTTCCCTCCCTTCCTTGATTCTTTTCTTCCTTCTTTCCTTCCCTCCCTTCCTTTTTACCCTCCTTCCTTCCTTCCTTCTTTCCTTCCTTTTTCCTTCCTTCCACTCTTCCTTCCTTCCTTTTTTCCTTCCTTCCTTGTTTCCTTCCTTCCCTCCCTCCCTCCCTTCCTGTCTTCCTTCCTTCCATCCCTCCCTTCCTTTTTCCCCTCCTTCTTTCCTTCCTTCTTTCCTTCATTTCTTTCTTCCTTTCTCCCCTCCCTCATTCCTTCCTTCCTCCCCTCTTTCCTTCCTTCCTTTCTCCTTCCTTCCTTCTCCCCTCAATAATTCCTTCCTTCCTTCCTCACCCCTCTCATTCCTTCCTTCCTTCCTTCACTACCTACTTTCCAGTTTCTTTCACTCCACTCCTTTCCCTTCCTTCCTTCTTTCCGTCCTTCCTTCCTTCCATCCTGCCATCCTTCCTTCCTTTCTTCCATCCTTTCTTACTTAATTGCCAGCTTCCCTACACTCCCATCCTTTCATTTTCTTCCTTCCTTCCTACCTACCTTCCTTCCTTCCTTCCTGCCTTCTTTCTTTCTTTCCTTCCTTTCTTCCTTCCTTTCCTTCTTTCCTTCCTTCCTTTTTTCCTTCCTTCCTTCCTTTCCTTCTTTCCTTCCTTCCTTTCCTACCTGCTTGCCTTGTTTCCATTACCATCCCTCCATTCTTTTCCTTCCTTCCTTCCTTTCTTCCTTACTTAGTTCCTTCCTTCCTTTTTTTCTTCCTTCCTTACTTTCCATCTTTCCTTCCTTTTTTCCTTCCTTACTTCCTTACTTCCTTTCCTTCCTTCCTTTTTTCCTTCTATTCCTTCCTTCCTTACTTCCTTTCCTTCTTTCCTTCCTTCCTTCCTTTTTCTTTCCTTCCTTCCTTCATTCGTTCCTTCCTTCCTTACTTGCCAGCTTCCCTTCATTCCCCTCCTTTACATTCCTTTATTCCCGTCCTTTCTTTTTTCCTATCTTCCATCCTTTCTTTCTTCCTTTCCTTCCTTCCTTCCTTTCTTTCCTTCTTTCTCCCTTTCTTCCTTCCTTCATTCGTTCCTTCCTTCCTTCCCTCCTTCCTTCCTTCCTTGTTACCTTTCTTCCTGCCTTTTTTCTTTCTTTCCTTCCTTCCTTTCTTCCTTCCTCCCTTCCTTTCCTTCTTTCCTTCCTTACTTTTTTCCTTCCTTCCTTCCTTCCTTCCTTCCATTCTTCCTTCCTTCCTTCCTTCCGTCCTTCCTTCCTTCCCTCCTTGCTTCCTTCCTTCCCTCCTTCCTTCCTTCCTTCCGTCCGTCCTTCCTTCCTTCCCTCCTTGCTTCCTTCCTTCCTTCCTTTCTTTATTCCTTAATTCTTTACTTACTTGCCAGCTTCCCTTCACTCCCCTCCTTTCCATTCCTTTATTCCCTTCCTTCCTTTTTTCCTTCATTCTTTCCTTTCTTCCTTATTTCCTTTCTTCCTACCTTCCTTCCTTTCTCCCCTTCCTTATTCCTTCCTTCTTTCCTCACCTCCCTTATTCCTTCCTTCCGTCCTTTCCTACCTGCTTGCCTTGTTTCCATTACCTTCCCTCCATTCTTTTCCTTCCTTCCTTCCTTTCTTCCTTACTTAGTTCCTTCCTTCCTTTTTTTCTTCCTTCCTTACTTTCCATCTTTCCTTCCTTTTTTCCTTCCTTACTTCCTTACTTCCTTTCCTTCCTTCCTTTTTTCCTTCTATTCCTTCCTTCCTTACTTCCTTTCCTTCTTTCCTTCCTTCCTTCCTTCCTTTTTCCTTCCTTCCTTCCTTCATTCGTTCCTTCCTTCCTTTCCTTCTTTCCTTTTTTCCTTCCTTCCTTCCTTTCCTTCTTTCCTTCCTTCCTTCCCTACCTGCTAGGTTTCCTTTACCTTCTCTCCTTTCCCCTCCTTCCTTCCTTCCTTCCTTCCTTTATTCCTTAATTCTTTACTTACTTGCCAGCTTCCCTTCACTCCTCTCCTTTCCATTCCTTTATTCCCTTCCTTCCTTTTTTCCTGCCTTCCTTCCTTTTTTCCTTCCTTCCTTACTCCCTTCCTTCCTCTCTTCCTTCCTTTTTTCCTTCCTTCCTTGTTTCCTTCCTTCCTTCCTTCCCTCCCTTCCTTTCTTCCTTTCTTTTGTCCCTCCCTTCCTTTTTCCCTTCCTTCTTTCTTTCCTTCCTTCCTGCCTTCCTTCATTCCTTCCTTCCTTTTTTCCTTCTTTCCTTCCTTCCTTCTTTCCTTCCTTCCTCTCTTCCTTCCTTCTTTTTTTCCTTCCTTCCTTCCTTTCTTTTTTCCTTTCTTTCTTCCTTCCATCCTTTCTTCCTTCCTTTGTTCATTCTTTCCATTTTGACTTACTTGCCAGCTTCACTTCACTCCCCTCCTTTCCATTCCTTTATTCCCTTCCTTCCTTCCTTCCTTCCTTCCTTCCTTCCTTCCTTCCTTCCTTCCTTTCTTCATTCCTTCCTTCCTTTCCTTCTTTCCTTCCTTTTTTCATTCCTTCCTTCCTTCTTTCCTTTCCTTCTTTCCTTCCTTCGTTTTTTACCTACTTGCCAGGTTTCCTTCACCTTCCTTCCTTTCGCTTCCTTTCTTCCTTCTTTCCATCCTTCCTTCCTATATTCATTCCTTCCTTCTTGACTTACTTGCCATCTTCTTTTCACTACCCTCCTTTCCATTCCTTTATTCCCTTCCTTCCTTTCATTCTTTCCTTCCTTCCTTACTTGCCAGCTTCCCTTCATTCCTCTCCTTTACATTCCTTTATTCCCGTCCTTTCTTTTTTCCTATCTTCCATCCTTTCTTTCTTCCTTTCCTTCCTTCCTTCCTTTCTTTCCTTCTTTCTCCCTTTCTTCCTTCCTTCATTCGTTCCTTCCTTCCTTCCCTCCTTCCTTCCTTCCTTCTTACCTTTCTTCCTGCATTCTTTCTTTCTTTCCTTCCTTCCTTTCTTCCTTCCTCCCTTCCTTTCCTTCTTTCCTTCCTTACTTTTTTCCTTCCTTCCTTCCATTCTTCCTTCCTTCCTTCCTTCCGTCCTTCCTTCCTTCCTTCCCTCCTTGCTTCCTTCCTTCCTTTCTTTATTCCTTAATTCTTTACTTACTTGCCAGCTTCCCTTCACTCCCCTCCTTTCCATTCCTTTATTCCCTTCCTTCCTTTTTTCCTTCATTCTTTCCTTTCTTCCTTCTTTCCTTTCTTCCTACCATCCTTCCTTTCTCCCCTTCCTTATTCCTTCCTTCTTTCCTCACCTCCCTTATTCCTTCCTTCCTTCCATCCTTCCTTCGTTCCTTCCTTCCTTTGCTACCTACTTGCAAGGTTTCCTTCACTCCCCTCCTTTCACTTCCTTCCTTACTTCCTTTCTTTATACATTACTTCTTTACTTACTTACCAGCTTCCCTTCACTCCCCTCCTTTCCATTCCTTTATTCCCTTCCTTCCTTCCTTTTTTCCTTCCTTCCTTCCTTCCTTCCTTCCTTCCTCTCTTCCTTCCTTTTTTCCTTCCTTCCTTGTTTCTTTCCTTCCTTCCTTCCCTCCCTTCCTGTCTTCCTTCCTTCCTTCCCTCCCTTCCTTTTTCCCTTCCTTCTTTCTTTCCTTCCGTCCTTCCTTCCTTTTTTCCTTCTTTCCTTCCTTCCTTCTTTCCTTCCTCTCTTCCTTACTTCCCTTTTACCTTCCTTCCTTGCTTCCTTCCTTCCTTCCCTCCCTTCCTGTCTAACTTCCTTCCTTCCCTCCCTTCCTTTTTCGCCTCGTTCTTTCCTTCCTTCCTTCCTTCCTTCCTTCCTTTCTTCCTTCCTTCCTTTCTCCCCTCCCTCATTCCTTCCTTCCTCACCTCCCTCATTCCTTCCTCCCATCCTTCCTTCCTTCCTTCCTTCCTTCACTACCTACTTGCCAGGATTCCTTCACTCCCATCCTTTTCCTTCCTTCCATCCTTCCTTCCTTCCCTCTTTCTGTCCTTCCTTCCTTCCTTCCTTTCTCCCCTCCCTCATTTCTTCCTTTCTTCCTGCCATCCTTCCTTCCTTTCTTCCTTCCTTCCTTACTTTATTGCCAGCTTCTCTACACTCCCATCCTTTCCCTTTCTTCCTTCCTTCCTACCTTTCTTCCTGCCTTCTTTCTTTCCTTCCTTCCTTTCTTCTTTCCTACCTTTCCTTCTTTCCTTTTTTCCTTCCTTCCTTCCTTCCTTCCTTCCTTCCTTCCTTCCTTCCTTCCTTCCTTCCTTCCTTCCTCCCTTACTCCCTTACTTCTTTACTTACTTGCCAGCTTCCCTTCACTCCCCTCCTTTCCATTCCTTTATTCCCTTCCTTCCTTCTTTCCTTCCTTTCTTCCTATCTTCCTTCCTTCCTTTTTCCCTTCCTTCCTTTCCTTCTTTCCTTCGTTCCTTTCATCCTTCCTTTTTTCCTTCCTTCTTCCTTCTTTCCTTCCTTCCTTCCTTCCTTCCTTCCTTCCTTCCTTCCTTCCTTTCTTCTTTCCTTCCTTACTCCCTTCCTTCCTTTCTTTCTTTCTTTCTTTCTTCCTTCCTTCCCTTTTTCCTTCCTTCCTTCCTTCCTTCTTTCCTTCCTTCCTCTCTTCCTTCCTTCCTTTTTTCCTTCCTTCCTTCCCTCCCTTCCTTGATTCTTTTCTTCCTTCATTCCTTCTCTCCCTTCCTTTTTACCCTCCTTCCTTCCTTCCTTCCTTCCTTCTTTCCTTCCTTTTTTCCTTCCTTCCTCTCTTCCTTCCTTCCTTTTTTCCTTCCTTCCTTGTTTCCTTCCTTCCCTCCCTCCCTTCCTGTCGTCCTTCCATCCCTCCCTTCCTTTTTCCCCTCCTTCTTTCCTTCCTTCCTTCCTTCTTTCCTTCATTTCTTTCTTCCTTTCTCCCCTCCCTCATTCCTTCCTTCCTCCCCTCTTTCCTTCCTTCCTTTCTTCCTTCCTTCCTTTCTCCCCTCAATAATTCCTTCCTTCCTTCCTCACCCCTCTCATTCCTTCCTTCCTTCCTTCCTTCACTCCCTACTTTCCAGGTTTCTTTCACTCCACTCCTTTCCCTTCCTTCCTTCTTTCCGTCCTTCCTTCCTTCCTTCCTTCCTTCCTTCCTTCCTGCCATCCTTCCTTCCTTTCTTCCATCCTTTCTTACTTAATTGCCAGCTTCCCTACACTCCCATCCTTTCCTTTTCTTCCTTCCTTCCTACCTACCTTCCTTCCTTCTTTCTTTCTTTCCTTCCTTCCTTTCCTTCTTTCCTTCCTTCCTTTTTTCCTTCCTTCCTTCCTTTCCTTCTTTTCCTACCTGCTTGCCTTGTTTCCATTACCTTCCCTCCATTCTTTTCCTTCCTTCCTTCCTTTCTTCCTTACTTAGTTCCTTCCTTCCTTTTTTCCTTCCTTCCTTACTTTCCATCTTTCCTTCCTTTTTTCCTTCCTTACTTCCTTTCCTTCCTTCCTTTTTTCCTTCTATTCCTTCCTTCCTTCCTTACTTCCTTTCCTTCTTTCCTTCCTTCCTTCCTTCCTTTTTCCTTCCTTCCTTCCTTCATTCGTTCCTTCCTTCCTTTCCTTCTTCCCTTCTTTCCTTTTTTCCTTCCTTCCTTCCTTTCCTTCTTTCCTTCCTTCCTTCCCTACCTGCTTGCTAGGTTTCCTTTACCTTCTCTCCTTTCCCCTCCTTCCTTCCTTCCTTCCTTTATTCCTTAATTCTTTACTTACTTGCCAGCTTCCCTTCACTCCCCTTTTTTCCATTCCTTTATTCCCTTCCTTCCTTTTTTCCTTCCTTCTTTCCTTTCTTCCTTCCTTCCATCCTTCCTTTCTTCCTACCTTCCTTCCTTTCTCCCCTTCCTCATTCCTTCCTTCTTTCCTCACCTCCCTCATTCCTTTCTTCCTTCCTTCCTTCAATCCTTCCTTCCTTCCTTCCTTCCATCCTTCCTTCCTTTCCCTTCTTTCCTATCTTCCTTCCATCGTTCCTTTCTTTTTTTTTATATATCTTCCTTTTTTTCTTACTTGCCAGCTTCCCTTCACTCCCCTTCCTTTTTTTCCTTCCTTCCTTCCTTTCTTCCTTCCTTCCTTCCTTCCTTCCTTCCTTCATTCCTTCTTTCCTTTCCTTCTTTCCTTCCTTCCTTCCTTTATTCCTTACTTCTTTACTTACTTGCCAGCTTCCCTTCACTCCCCTCCTTTCCATTCCTTTCTTCCTTCCTTCCTTTTTTCCGTCCTTACTTGTTTCCTTCCTTCCATCCTTCCTTCCTTTCTTCATTCCTTCTTTCTTAACTTACTTTCCAGCTTCCCTTCACTCCCCTTTTTTCCATTCATTTATTCCTTTCCTTCCTTCCTTCCTTTCTTCCTTCCATCCTTCCTTCCCTCCTTTCTTCATTCCTTCCTTCTTTACTTACTTGCCAGCTTCCCTTCACTCCCCTCCTTTCCATTCCTTTATTCCCTTCCTTCCCGTTCTTCCTTCCTTCCTTACATTATTCTTTTCTCCCCTCCCTCATTCCTTCTTTCCTTTCCTTCCACCTCTTTTTTCCTTCTTTCCTCCCTTCCTTCCTTCCTTCCTTCCTTCCTTTCTCCCCTCACTCATTCATTCCTTCCCTCTTCACCTCCCTCATTCCTTCATTCCTTTCTTCCATCCTTCCTTCCTTCACTACCTACTTGCCAGGTTTCCTTCTCTCCTCTCCTTTCCCTTCATTTCCTTCCTTCCTTCCTTCCTATCTTCCTGCCTTCTTTCTTTCTTTCTTTCTTTCCTTCCTTCCTTTCTTTTTTCCTTCCTTCTATCCTTCCTTCGTTAATTCCTTCCTTCTTGACTTACTTGCCAGCTTCACTTCACTCCCTTCCTTTCCATTCCTTTATTTCCTTCCTTCCCTCCTTCCTTCCTTCCTTCTTACCTTCCTTCCTTCCTTCCTTCCTTTCCTTCTTTCCTTCCTTCTTTACTTACTTGCCAGCTTCCCTTCACTCCCATCCTTTCCCTTTCTTCCTTTCTTCTTATCTTCCTGCCTTCTTTCTTTCCTTCTTTCCTTTCTTTTTTCCTTCCTTCATTCATTCCTTCCTTCTTGACTTACTTGCCAGCTTCCCTTCACTCCCCTCCTTTCCATTCCTTTATTCCCTTCCTTCCTTCCTTCCTTCCCTTTCTTCCTTCCTTCCTTACATTCTTCTTTTCTCCCCTCCCTCATTCCTTCTTTCCTTTCCTTCCACCTCTTTTTTCCTTCTTTCCTCCCTTACTTCCTTCCTTCCTTCCGTTCTTCCTTCCTTCCTTTCTCCCCTCACTCATTCATTCTTTCCCTCCTCACCTCCCTCACTCCTTCCTTCCTTTCTTCCATCCTTCCTTCCTTCACTACCTACTTGCCAGGATTTCTTCTCTCCTCTCCTTTCCCTAACTTCCTTCCTTCCTTTCTTCCTTCCTTTCTTCCCTCCCTCATTTCTTCCTTCCTTCCTTCCTTTCCTTCCTTCCTTCCATCCTTCCCTCCTTTCTTCTTTCCTTCCCTATTTAATTGCCAGCTTCCCTTCAATCCCATCCTTTACCTTTCTTCCTTCCTTCCTATCTTCCTGCCTTCTTTCTTTCTTTCTTTCATTCCTTCCTTCCTTTCTTTTTTCCTTCCTTCCTTCCTTCCTTCCTTCCATCCTTCCTTCGTTAATTCCTTCCTTCTTGACTTACTTGCCAGCTTCAGTTCACTCCCCTCCTTTCCATTCCTTGCTTCCTTCCTCCCTTCTTACCTTCCTTCCTTCCTTTCCTTCTTTCCTTTCTTCCTTTCCTACGTACTTACCAGTTTTCTTTCACCTTCCCTTCTTTCCCTTCCTTTCTTCCTTCCTTCCTTCCTTCCTTAATTTCTCCATTCCTTTCTCCCCTCCCTCATTTCTTCAATCCTTCCTCCCCTCCCTCATTCCTTCCTTCCTTCCTTTCTTCCTTCCTTCTTTTTTTCCTTCCTTCCTTCCTTCTTTTTTTCCTTCTTTCTTTCCTTCCTTCCTTCCTTCCTTCCTTCCTTTCTCAACTCCCTCATTAATTCCTTCCATCCTCACCTCCCTCATTCCTTCCTTCCTTCCATCCTTCCTTCCTTCCTTCACTACCTACTTGCAAGGTTTCCTTCACTGCCCTCCTTTCATTTCCTTCCTTCCTTCCTTCCTTTTTTCCTTCCTTCCTTTTTTTCTTCCTTCCTTTCTTCCCCTCCCTCATTTCTTCCTTCCTTCCTTTCCTTCCTGCCATCCTTCCTTCCTTTCTTCGTTCCTTCCTTCCCTACTTAATTGCCAGCTTCCCTTCACTCCCATCCTTTCCAGTTCTTCCTTCCTTCCTTTCATCCCTCCTTATTTATTTCCTTCCTTCCTTTATTTTTTCCTTTCCTCCTTCCTTTCTTCCAATCTTCCTTCCTTTGTTAATTCCTTCTTTCTTGACTTACCAGCTTCCCTTCACTCCCCTTCTTTCCATTCCTTTATTTCCTTCCTTCCTTCCTTTCCTTCTTTCCTTTCTTCCTTCCTTCTTTCTTTCTTTCTTTCTTTCTTTCTTTCTTTCCTTCTTTCCTTCCTTCCTTCTTTCCTTCCACCTTTCCTTGCTTCCATCCTTCCTTCATTCCTTCCTTTGTTCATTCCTTCCTTTTTGACTTACTTGCCTGCTTCGTTTCACTAGCCTCTTTATTCATTTCCTTTATTTTTTTTCCATATCTTCATTCCTTCCTTTATTCCTGCCTTCTTCCTTTCTTCCTTCCTTCCTTCCATTCTTTCTTCCTTCTTTCCTACCTTTCTTTTTTCCTTCCTCCTTTCTTTTTTCCTTTCTTCCTTCCTTCCTTTCTTCTTTTCCATCCATCCATCTTTCCTTCCTTCCATCCTTCCTTCCTTTGTTAGTTTCTTCCTTCTTGACTTTCTAACCTCCCTCATTCATTCCTTCCATCTTCACCTCCCTCATTCCTTCCTTCCTTCCTTCCATCCTTCCTTCCTTCCTTCACTACCTACTTGCAAGATTTCCTTCACTCCACTCCTTTCCTTTCCTTCTTTCCTTCCTTTCTTCCTTCCTTTCTCCCCTCCCTCATTTCTTCCTTCCTTCCTTTCTTTCCTTCCTACCATCCTTTCGTCCTTCCTTCCTTCCCTTCGTAATTGCCAGCTTCCCTTCACTCCCATCCTTTCCCTTTCTTCCTCCCTTCCTTTCTTTCTTCCTGCCTTCTTTCTTTCATTCCTTCCTTCCTTCCTTCTTTCCTTCCTTCCTTCCTTCCTTTGTTCATAGGTTCTTTTTTTGACTTACTTGCCAGCTTCCCTTTACTCCCCTCCTTTCGTTTCCTTTATATCCTTCCTTCCTTCTTTACTTCCTTCCTTCTTTCTTTCCTTCTTTCCTTTCTTCCTTCTTTCCTTCCTTCAATTTTTCCTTCCTTTCATCCTTCCTTCATTCCTTCCTTTGTTCATTCCTTCCTTCTTGACTTACTTGCCAGCTTCCCTTCACTCCTCTCCTTTCAATTCCTTTATTAATTTCCTTCCTTTATTCCTTCCTTTCCTTCGTTCCTTCCTTTTTTCCTTCCTTCCTTCCTTTTTTCCTTCCTTCCTTCCTTCCATCCTTCCTTCCTTCCTTCCATCCTTCTTTCCTTTGTTAGTTCCTTCCTTCTTGACTTACTTGACAGCTTCCCTTCACTCCCCTTCTTTTCCATTCCTTTATTCCCTTCCTTCCTTCCTTCCTTTCCTTCCTTCCTTCCTTCCTTCCTTCCTTCCTTCCTTCCTTCCTTCCTTCCTTCCTTCTTTCCTTCCTTCCATCCTTTGTTCATTCCTTCCTTTTTTGACTTACTTGCCAGCCTCCCTTCACTCCCCTCCAATCCATTCCTTTATTACCTTCTTTCCTTTATTCCTTCCTTCCCTTCCTTCCTTCCTTCCTTCCTTCCTTCCTTCCTTCCTTCCTTCCTCCCCTCCCCCATTCCTTCCTTCCTAACTT
This sequence comes from Staurois parvus, assembly GCF_062004578.1. NCBI lineage: Eukaryota > Metazoa > Chordata > Amphibia > Anura > Ranidae > Staurois > Staurois parvus. The sequence continues at coordinate 43,647 of NW_028320453.1, forward strand.
CCTTTTCCTTCCTTCCTTCCTTCCTTCCTGCCTTCCTTCCTTCCTTCCTTCCTTCCTTTCTTCCTTCCTATCCTTCCTTTCTCCCCTCCCTCTTTCCTTGCTTCCTTCCTCACCTCTCTCATTCCTTCCTTCCTTCCATCCTTCCTTCCTTCTTTCCTTCCTTCCTTCCTTCCTTCACTACCTACTTGACAGGTTACCTTCACTCCCCTCCTTTCCCTTTCCTCTTTCCTTCCTTCCTTTCTTCTTTCCTTTCTCCCCTCCTTCATTCCTTTCTTTCCTGCCATCCTTCCTTCCTGTCTTCTTTCCTTCCCTACTTAATTGCCAGCTTCCCTTCACTCCCATCCTTTCCCTTTCTTCCTTCTTTCCTTCCTTCCTTCCATCCTTCCTTTTTTCTTCCTTCCTTCCTTTTTTCCTTCCTTCCTTCCTTCGTTCCCTCCCTTCCTGTCTTCCTTCCTTCCTTCCTTCATTCCCTCCCTTCCTTTCTCCCCTCCTTCTTTCCTTCCTTTCTTTCTTCCTTCCTTTCTCCCCTCCCTCATTTCTTCCTTCTTTTCCTTCCTTTCTTTCTTCCTTCCTTCCTTCCTTCCTTCCTTCCTTCCTTCCTTCCTTCCTTCCTTCCTTCCCTACTTAATTGATAGCTTCCATTCACTCCCATCCTTTCCCTTTCTTCCTTCCTTCCTATCTTCCTGCCTTCTTTCTTTCCTTCCTTTCTTTTTTTCCTTCCTTCCTTCCTTCCTTCCTTCCATCCTTCCTTTTTCATTCCTTTTTTCTTGACTTACTTGCCAGCTTCACTTCACTCCTCTCCTTTCCATTCCTTTATTCCCTTCCTTCCATCCTTCCTTTTTTCCTTCCTTCCTTCCTCTCTTCCTTCCTTCCTTCCTTCATTCCTTCCTTTTTTCCTTCCTTCCTTCCTTCGTTCCCTCCCTACCTTTCTTCCTTCCTTCCTTCATTCCCTCACTTCCTTTCTCCCCTCCTTCTTTCCTTCCTTCCTTTCTTCCATCCTTTCTCCCTTCCCTCATTTCTTCCTTTCCTTTCTTCCATCCTTCCTTCCTTTCTTCCTTCCTTCCCTACTTAATTGATAGCTTCCATTCACTCCCATCCTTTCTTTTTCTTCTTTCCTTCCTATCTTCCTGCCTTCTTTCTTTCCTTCCTTCCATTCTTTTTTCCTTCCTTCCTTCCTTCGTTCATTCCTTCCTTCTTGACTTACTTGCCAGCTTCACTTCACTCCCTTCCTTTCAATTCCTTTATTCCCTTCCTTCCTTCCTTTCCTACGTTCTTACCAGGTTTCCTTTACCTTCTCTCCTTTCCCTCCCTCTCTTCCTTCCTTCCTTCCTTCCTTCCTTCCTTCCTTCCTATGTTCAATCCTTCCTTCTTGACTTACTTGCCATCTTCCCTTCACTCCCCTCCTTTCCATTCCTTTATTCCTTCCTTCCTTTCTTTCTTCCTTCCTATCCTTCCTTTCTCCCCTCCCTCCCATCCTTGCTTCCTTCCTCACCTCTCTCATTCCTTCCTTCTTTACTTCCTTCCTTCCTTCCATCCTTCCTTCCTTCAATACCTACTTGCCAGGTTGCCTTCACTCCCCTCTTTTCCCTTTCTTCTTTCCTTCCATCCTTTCTTCTTTCCTTTCTCCCCTTCGTCCTTCCTTTCCTTCCTGCCATCCTTCCTTCCTTTCTTCTTTCATTCCCTACTTAATTGCCAGCTTTCCTTCACTCCCATCCTTTCCCTCCCTTCCTTTCTCCCCTCCTTCTTTCCTTCTTTCCTTCCTTCCTTCCTTCCTTCCTTCCTTCCATTCTTACTTCCTTTCTCCCCTCCCTCATTTCTGCCTTCCTTCCTTCCTTCCTTCCTTCCTTCCATACTTATTTGCTAGCTTCTATTCACTACCATCCTTTCCCTTTTTATCCTTTCTTCCTATCTTCCTGCCTTCTTTCTTTCCTTCCTTCCTTTCTTTTTTCCTTCCTTCCTTCCATCCTTCCTTCGTTCATTCCTTCCTTCTTGACTTACTTGCCAGCTTCACTTCACTCCCCTCCTTTCCTTTCCTTTATTCCCTTCCTTCCTTCTTTCCTTCTTTCATTCCTTCTGAGTTCTAATAAAAATATTAACGTGATTAAAACTGCGACGAGAACGAAATCGTTAATACACACACACAGGGATTGCAAGTGCACAAAAACATGTTTTCCTCCTCTAAAATCCTTTCCTTTATTTAGTGTAGCTTCCTAAAACCTTTTAAGGCTAAACATTAAAAAAGAGAGGCAAGGAAAGAAATAAAAGAAAGGAGAGGGGTGGAAGGAATAATAGAAAGAAATATGAGGGAGGAAGGAGAGAAGCAAGGAGGGAGGAAGACATTTAGCAGGGAGAATGCAGAAAAACAGAAAGGAATATAGGAAGGGAGGAAGGGAGTGTGGAACCTGAGAAGGAAAAAGAAAAGGAAAAAGGGAGAGAATAAAGTAAAGAAAGAGTGAAGGAAGACGGAAAAAAAAGGAAATTGAACAAAGGCAGAAGGAAAGGTTTCTGACTGTCTTCACTATTTTTGTTCACACATCAAGGATGAGTAAAGAAGAAACTAAGAAGTGAAGAAGTAAAATAAAGGGATAAATGGATAGCGAAGAAGAGTAAATGGAAGGAAAGCAGGGAGGGCTCTAACGCATGCTTGCAAAATGATTGAAGATACATCTACAAACATTAATACTTTTGGTGCAAGTCTTGTTTTTTTCAGCTTTTGCATTTTTTTCAGCTTTTGCATTCCACCGTATTTTTTACCGAAGTAATTCTGTTTCTTCTTGAGAAGCTGCTTTTTGGTGCACGTCTCTGATCGGAATTTCATTCCCAGCAATGCGAGACCAGAACAAAGGTTTTGCCAAGAAACTGATTGTAAATGGTCTGTTTGACACATTTTACAGTCTAGTCTGGAATTGCTGTACTGTTTTTTTCTTTCCTTCTTCCTTCATCCCTTCCCTTCTTCTTTCCCTTCCCTCCTTTCCTTTCTTCCTTTTCTCCCTCCCATTCCTCCCCTCATTCCTGCCATGCCTTTCTTCTATTTTCATTTTCCTCCCTCACTATCCTCCCTTCCTTCCTTTCTTTTTATCTTCATTCCTTCTCTCCTTTTTCATTAATGATAGTGATCTTCTTTGTCTCCCTTCTCTTCCTTTCCTTTCCCTTGCCTTCATTCCTTTCAAATTTCCCTTGCATTCCTTCCTTGCTTCCTTACTTTCTTTTCACATCATTTCCTTTCCTTTTTTCTCCTTGCTTCCGTTCTTACTTCTTTTCTTTCTTCCCTCGCTTCCTTTCTTAATTATTTCCATCCTTATTTCCCCCTTTCTTTTTTTGCCTCCCTCTTCTTCTCTTCCCTTCCCTTTCCATCTTCCCTCCTTTCCGTCCTTCATCATCCTTGGTTGCTGCTGAGAGGTAGAGGATGTAAGGGACCAGCGTTCTCGGCCTTGCCGTGTATAACAAAGCACGGCTTGCTGCTATTGGGGGTTGCGCTCCCTAAACCCTGCGAGCTGTGATCAACCTTTCGGGGTTGGAGCGGTGAGGTTCCTTAAGGAGTATGGCAGCGGTGCCAGAAGCGCCCAATACCGTAAGGGTGGCTATACAGGAGAGCCGTCGGGCTGACTATGGATTGTATTTTGTTCAGAAAAAGGTGGCTCGGCATGCCACTCGAGAGCATCTTTTGCGTCCAAGCCTTCCCTTCTTTGACGTGTCTTTTTTTCGATTGGCGGATCTACGAACCTGTTTGCTGCGGGCACAAGAGAAGGCGAAGGACCCTTTAATGGAGGGCATTTCTTTTGTGGCTAACGGAGCGAGACAGAGGGTGCCAATAACGGTACAGATGTATAAACCTTTTGTCAGAGAGGACGAAATCCGGATCTTTTTGTCTAAATACTGTACTAACGTGTCAGCTGGCATAATGCAGTCTAATATTCTTGGAACTTTTAATGGCGATTTTTAGTTCAACTTAAAAATACAGTAGCCGAGTTGGGAGGATGTTCACACCCACCCCAAGCATTCTCCATAGGTCCAAACAGAGGGGTACTCTTGTACCCGGGCCAGCCATTATTTTGCAGGAACTGCTTTTCATTTGGCCATGTGCGTGATCAACTGTGTGCTGCAATTGCTTCAAAGCCGGCCACAAAACTGTGAAGTGTCCCGAGGGGAGATAGTGTCATCTCTGTGGCAGTGAGACACACTTGGCAAGACAGTGAAGACGGTTGGGCGATAGACCTGTGGAGGAGAGGAGAACACCGGCCCCTTCTTATGCAGATGTAGCTAGATGCGCGGTCCGAATCCATGCGGACGAAGAGGAGGTCCCGGGGACATAATTGCGGCCCAAGCCGGATGGAGCCTTGGTGGGTGCCTCAGCACCTCAGTCCAGTCTGGTGGGGCCTTGTCAGAAGCACCAAACGCGGTGGATGGCGGAGGGGCGGGGAATGATGGAATGGATTTGTCCCAGGATACGCTGAAGCGGAGGACGGAGGACACGGAGGAAATAGCAGTATCTCAAGATATAGAGGAGTTCCCCAGCCCTTGCCTCAGCCAAGATATAGACTCGGACTCTTCTGTCCAGTCAACCGAGTCCTTTATCAGCTCAGGACAGGTTGAGAATTTACAGTCCTTGATGGGATTCAAAAAGAAAACTGGCCTCAGAAGTGGAAGTGGGGACGGTGTTAAAGGGAGGGAGAAAGGAGGATGGGGTCGGGCCAAAAAAAAAGGCAGTAACTTGATGCTATATGTGTGTGCATGAAAAGGAGTATGAAAGTTTGTGAAGTGGGAAAAGAAGAGACTGGAGTTTGAGAGTGTAGTTGAATGCGGCAGTATTGAGATTCTTGTCCTTAGTACCAAGGGACATACATTTCCTTCTCCTGCAGGACGAGCCTCATCAGAGGAATTGGGTACATGGTCCAGCCATATGGTCGGCGGGTTCTCAAAAAAAATGAAGGTGTTGGGATTTTGTTACACATATATGCCCCTGCAGTTAAGAAGGATAGAATTTACCTTTTTTGAGAAGATGCGGCTCTTTTTGGGGGGCAGGGAGCCCCTGATAGTCTGTGGAGACTTTAATTGTGTGTTGGGTGTGGGGGATAGGGTGGGAAGGGGTGGGGGGTGGGGGAGGTGTTGGTGGTTGGTGTTGACAGGTCTGGGAAACTCCTAAAGACACAGATCTTGGTCTGGCAGATGCCGGGAAAAATAAAGGATTGACATATTTATCTGCTAATAATACAGTTAGCTCTCGTATTGACTTTTGTTTTTTGTCTAGAGGCTTCGTGACAGACGCCTTTGCCGTTCAGCGGGCACCGTTCACGGATCATGGCCGGATTGAGTGTGAAGTAAGTATGAAGACTGATATGGTGCATGCAAGAGGTGTTTGGAAGCTGAATTTGCTTGAGGATGTGAATATACGAAAGGAGTATGAAAGTTTGTGAAGTGGGAAAAGAAGAGACTGGAGTTTGAGAGTGTAGTTGAATGGTGGGAATGGGTGAAAGAATGTACAAAAAGTTTTTTTGTGAAGAAAGGGTGTGAGAAAGTAAAAAGAGAGTGGGAGGTGGCAGAGGCAAATGCAGTATCTAAAGGAAGTGAGTGAATGGGGGGAGAATGTAAAGAATGAAATTGCGGAAGCTCGTGTGAAAGTTGGAATGTTTATGGAAGCGAAAGGGAGGGCGATTGTTTCGCAAACGAGGGTACATTGAGAGAGAAGGATGAGAAATGCACGAAGTTCTTTTTTAAGAAAGCGTTTGCCTGTGTTAGCGATAGACTTTGAGAAAGCGTATGATAGGGTGGCGCATGATTTTATGTTTGCGGTGTTGGAGAAAATGGGAGTGCCTGTGCGGATGATTGGGTGGGTAAAAGCATTGTATGCAGGTATCACGAGTAGAATACAGGCAAATGGATGGGTGTCTGAGGGCTTGAATGTACGGTCGGGTGTGAGACAGGGGTGCCCGTTGTCCCCCGTATTGTTTGTATGTGTAATAGAACCTTTAATAAGAATGATTGCAAGGGAATGGCTTGGTGATACCTTGTAGTGGAGGGTTATTGGTTGAAAGTTATTGGTTATATGGATGACGTGACCGTGGTGTGTAAGAATGTGGCAAGTCTGAGCAGTGTGAAGTTGTTGATTGACATATTTGTATGACAAGTGTATTTAAAGTAAATGTAGGGAAGAGTGAGTGCAAGTTTTTTGGTGAATGGGGTGATACTGGGCAGCATGGAAAGTACTGAAAAGTATGTAAGGGAGTGTGAGAGTGTTAGGTGTTAAGTTTGAGAGTGATCTGTTTGGGCGTGAGAGTTGGGAGGATATGTGGCTGGGAGGGTGCAAAGTAAAATCAATATGTGGTCTTTAAGGACTTTAAATTTCAGTGGTAAAGTTCTAATTGTAAAATCAGTACTTTTTCCTATCTTGTGGCATAAATATGCCAGGTTTTCCCCGCCCAAGATAGAGTCTTGCAGAGAATTATAAGACAGATCTTTATCTTTTTTTGGTCCTCTAGGGCAGAAAAACTTAAGAGAGAGAAAGTGGTGAAGAATGTGATGAAAGGTGGGAGAGCAATGGTATGTATGGAAAGAGTGTTGTTTGTGCGTATGTTGGGATGTGTGTGGCGTTGTGTGGGAGAGAGAATTTGGCAGGATGCATGATGAGGTATGTGGGTGGTATTGTTGTGAGGAAGTTTGGATGGAGTGGGATGGACTTCCTTAAGGCCTCCTTAGGCCTTACAAGCTTTCGGAGTCCATGGTTCTATACGAGAATTGAAGAGGGATGCATACGTTTGGATTGGATGGGGTGAAGAAGGATGAGTGGCGTGAAGTTAAGAAAGTGTTGAAAGAGTTGGATGAAAGAGAAGAGATGATATGGATTGGAGGTTTGACGGTTGCGGAGAGTGAAAGGATGTGAAAAAATGTGGGGATGAGAGAGATTGAAAATAGGCAGAGTGATATAGCGTGGATGGGGGTGCATGGATGTCTGCCGGTAAGGGTGTTTCAGCGAAAGAGAGGGATGAGTGATTCTGAAAGGTGTCCGAGAGTTTGGAGAGTGTTTATCATTTGTTTTGGGAATGCGAGTTTGGAGAAAATGATTGTGGGGTTGTCTGGAGTGAGAAAGTTGTCTTATGAAATGGTGTTGTATGGGTTATGGCCGTTAAGTATGAAAAAAGCGAGAGTGTTGTGTTGTGTGAAAGAATGTCTTTGGGATGTCGGGAATGTGTTGATATATAAGAAAGAATGTCTGAAAGTGAGAGAGTGCACGGCCATGGCCCGTGGACATCTGTATTGCGAATTATGATCGCATTAAACTTGGTGCTGAGGTGGCAGAGGACTCGTGGCACTGCAGATAATGGAAAGCATGGGCGGTGACATGAGGCTTTCCAGAAGCCATGAGTCTCTAAGATATGTTGATACATATGATAGTTACCTTATTTTGGTGTTTTTTTCCTTAAAGATGTGTGTCTTCCATCATAAAATATGATAAAGAGCTTTTATGATTATGTACTAATGCTTGTCTGATTCCTTTATAGGAGCATAAACTGTTTCGGTGATGGGATGTGCGGTTCTACAGGGAAAGTCGTAGGTGTGAAAAATTGTATAGTGCATAGGGTAAGGAGAATTATGACTCACAATGAAAACATCATATGGAGCACGAAAAATATGAAATCCTACAGAAAGTATGGGATTCCAAGTCTAAAGACTTCTGAAAACTAAAGAAGCTAAAATAATGACAAGATACAAAGTTTTGCATTGTTTATATTTTGATATGCAGATCATATATGTTGCTTTTCTGATAACTGTATCTTTTTGGAATAAGAAATTCCGTTCTTTGGTTTATGATGTATTTTGATTTTCGTGCAATTATAAAAGTTGTAAAATATTTTTGTACTTTTCTAAAAAAAGAATGAAAAAAAATCTTATCCATTACCGAGCTGAGTTGTGTAATACATACATTGTAAATGCGCATGGCCCAATAGCGGCCTTCAGAGCTTTAATTAAGTCACACGAGAGACATATGAATAAAACTAATATATGACTCATTTAAAGTTCGACCTGTAAATACAAAATTTCCATGACATTAGTTCCCTGCTTACTTGCCAGATTCCCTTCACTCCCCTCCTTTCCCTTCCTTCCTTCCTTCCTTCCTTCCTTCCTTCCTTCCTTCCTTCCTTTCTTCCTTCCTTCCTTTCTACCTTCCTTCCTTCCTTTTTTCCTTCCTTCCTTTCTTCCTTCCTTTCTTTATTCCTTACTTCGTTACTAACTTTCCAGCTTCCCTTCACTCCCCTCCTTTCCATTCCTTTATTTCTTTCCTTCCTTCCTTTTATCCTTCCTTCCATCCTTTCTTCCTTCCTTCCTTTTTTCCTTCCTTCCATACTTTCTTCCTTCCTTCCTTTTTTCCTTCCTTCTTTCCTTCCTTCCTTCCTTTCTATATTCCTTACTTCTTGACTTACTTGCCAGCTTCCCATCACACCCCTCCTTTCCATTCCTTTATTCCCTTCCTTCCTTCCTTCCTTTTTTCCTTCCTTCCTTCCTTGCTTCGTTCCCTCCTGTCTTCTTTCCTTCCTTCCTTCCTTCCCTTCCTTCCTTTTTCCCCTACTTCTTTCCTTCCTTCCTTTCTCCCCTCCCTCATTCCTTCTTTCCTTCCTCCCCTCCCTCATTCCTTCCTTCCTTCCTTCCTTTCTCCCCTCCCTCATTCCTTCCTTCCTTCATCACCTCCCTCATTCCTTCCTTCCTTCCATCCTTCATTCCTTCACTCCCTACTTGTCAGGATTCCTTCACTCCCCTCCTTTCCCTTCCTTCCTTTCTCCCCTCCCTCATTTCTTCCTTCCTTCTATTCCTTCCTGCAATCCTTCCGTTCTTCCTTCCTTCCTTCCCTACTTAATTGCAGGCTTCCCTTCACTCACATCCTTTCCCTTCCTTCCTTTCTTCCTTTCTTTCTTCCTTCCTTTCTCCCCTCCCTCATTCTTTCTTTCCTTCCTTCCTTCCTTCCCTCCCTCCCCCATTCCTTCCTTCCTTCCTTTCTTGATTCCTTCCTTCTTTACTTATTTGCCAGATTCCCTTCACTCCCCTCCTTTCCATTCCTTTATTCCATTCCTTCCTTCCTTCCTTTCTTCATTCCTTCCTTCCCTCCCCCATTCCTTCCTTCCTTCCTTCCTTCCCTCACCTCCTTTCCATTCCTTTATTTCTTTCCTTCCTTCCTTCTTTCCTTCCTTCCTTTTTTCCTTCCTTCCATCCTTTCTTATTTCCTTCGTTCCTTTTTTCCTTCCTTTCCTTCTTTCCTTCCATCCTTCCTTCCTTTTTTCCTTCTTTCCTTCCTTGCCAGCTTCCCATCACACCCTCCTTTCCATTCCTTTATTCCCTTCCTTCCTTTTTTCCTTCCTTCCTTCTTCTCTTCCTTCCTTCCATCCTTTTTTCCTTCCTTCCTTCCTTTCCTTCCTTCCTTCCTTCCTCCCCTCCTTCTTTCCTTCCTTCCTTCCTTTCTCCCCTCCCTCATTCCTTCTTTCCTTCCTCCCCTCCCTCATTCCTTCCTTCCTTCCTTTCTCTCCTCCCTCATTCCTTCCTTCCTTCCTTCATCACCTCCCTCATTCCTTCCTTCCTTCCATCCTTCCTTCCTTCCTTCACTCCCCTCCTTTCCCTTCCTTCCTTCCTTCCTTTGTTCCTTCCTTCCTTTCTCCCCTCCCTCATTTCTTCCTCCCTTCCTTTCCTTCATGCAATCCTTTCTTCCTTTCTTCCTTCCTTCCCTACTTAATTGCAGGCTTCCCTTCACTCACATCCTTTCCCTTCCTTCCTTCCTTTCTCCCTTCCCTCATTCCTTCCTTCCCTCCCCTATTCCTTCCATCCTTCCTTCCTCCCTTTCTTGATTCCTTCCTTCTTTACTTACTCTCAAGATTCCCTTCACTCCCCTCCTTTCCATTCCTTTATTCGATTCCATCCTTTCTTCCTTCCTTCCTTCCTTCCTTCCTTCCTTTCCCTTATTTCCTATCTTGCTTCCTTCTATCCTTCCTTACTTCTTTTTTTTTTTTAAACTTCCTTCTTTTCTTACTTGCCAGCTTCCCTGCACTCCCCTTCTTTCCATTCCTTTTTTTCCTTTCCTTCCTTCCTTCCTTTCCTTCTTTCCTTCCTTCCCTCCTTCATTTTTTCCTTCCTTCTTTCCCTCCCTTCCTGTCTTCCTTCCTTCCTATCTTCCCTCTCTTCCTTTTTCCCTTCCTTCTTTCATTCCTTCCTTCCTTCCTTCATTTTTTCCTTCCTTTCTCCCCTCCCTCATTCCTTCCTTCCTTCCTCCCCTACTTCCTTTCTTCCTTCCTTTCTACCCTCCCTCATTCCTTCCTTCCTCACCTCCCTCATTCCTTCCTTCACTACGTACTTGCCAGGTTTCCATCACTCCCCGCCTTTCCATTCCTTTATTTCCTTCCTTCCTTCCTTCCTTCCTTTCTTCCTTCCTTCCTTCCTTTTTTTCCTTCCTTCCTTCTTTCCTTCCTTCCTTTCTTCCTTCCATCCTTCCTTCCTATGTTCATTCCTTCCTTCTTGACTTACTTGCCATCTTCCCTTCACTCCCCTCCTTTCCATTTCTTTATTCCCTTCATTCCTTTATTCCTTCATTCCTTCCTTTCCTTCTTTCCTTCCCTCCCTCATTCCTTCCTTCCTCTCCTCATTCCTTTCTTCCTTCCATTTTCCCCTCCCTCATTCCTTCCTTTCTTACATCCCTCATTCCTTCCTTCCTTCACTACCTACTTGCCAGGTTTCCTTCACTCCCCTCCTTTCCTTTCCTTCCTTCCTTCCCTCCCTCATTTCTTTCTTCCTTCCTTTCCTTTCTGCCTTCCTTCCTTCCTTTCCTCTTTTTTTCCTTCCCTACTTAATAGCTTCCCTTCACTCCCATCCTTTCCCTTTCTTCCTTCCTTCTTGCCTGCTTTCTTTACTTCCTTCCTTCCTTTCTTTTTTCCTTCCTTCCTTCCTTCCTTCCATCCTTCCTTCCTTCCTTTGTTCATTTCTTCCTTCTTGACTTACTTGCAAGCTTCACTTCACTCACCCCCTTTCCATTCCTTTATTCCCTTCCTTCCTTCCTTCCTTTCCTCCTTCCTTTCCTTCTTTCCTTCCTTCCTTCCCTAATTCCTTCCTTCAACCCTTCTTTCCTTCCTTCCTTCCTCATTCCTTACTTCTTTACTTACTTGCCAGCTTCCCTTCACTCCCCTCCTTTCCATTAATTTATTCTCTTCCTTCCTTTTTTCCTTTCTTCCTTCCTTTTTTTTTTTCCTTCCTTCCTTCTTTCCTTCCTTTCTTCCTTCCTTCCTTTCTTCCTTCCTTCCATCCTTCCTTCCTATGTTCATTCCTTCCTTCTTGACTTACTTGCCATCTTCCCTTCTCTCTCCTCCTTTCCATTCCTTTATTCCCTTCCTTCCTTCATTTCTTCCTTCCTTCCTTCCTTCCTTCCTTTTTCCTTCCTTCTTTCCTTTCTTCCTTCCTTAATTCCTTCCTTCCTCCCTTCTTTCCTTCTTTCCTTTCTTCATTCCTTACTTCTTTACTTACTTGACAGCTTTCCTTCACTCCCCTCCTTTCCATTCCTTTCTTCCTTCCTTCCATCCTTCCTTATTTTCTTCCTTCCTTCCTTCCTTTCTTAATTGCAGGCTTCCCTTCACTCATATCCTTTTCCTTCCTTCCTTAAATCCTTCCTTCCTTCCTTTCTCCCCTCCCTCATTCCTTCCTTCTTTCCCTCCCCCATTCCTCCCTTCCTTCTTTCCTTCCCTCAATTCCTTTTTCCTCTCCTTCTTTCCTTCCTTCCTTCCTTCCTTCCTTCCTTCCATCCTTCCTTCCTTCCTTCCTTCCTTCCTTTTGTCCTTCCTTCCTTTCCTTCCTTCCTTCCTTCCTTCCTTCCTTCCTTTATTCCTTACTTCTTTACTTACTTGCCAGCTTCCCTTCACTCCCCTCCTTTCCATTCCTTTATTTTATTCCTTCCTTCTTTCCTTCCTTCCTTTTTTCTTTCCTTCCTTCCTTTCTTCCTTCATTTCTTCCCTCCTTTCTCCCCTCCCTCATTCCATCCTTCCTCACCTCTCTCATTCCTTCCTTCCTGCCTTCCTTCCTTCCGTCCTTCCTTTCTTTTCTCCTTCCTTCCTTCCTTCCTTCCTTCCATCCATCCATCCTTCCTTCCTTTGTTTATTCCTTCGTTCTTTACTTACTTTCCAGCTTCACTTATCCCCCTCCTATCCATTCCTTTATTCCCTTCCTTCCTTCCTTCCTTTCCTTCCTTTATTTTTAACTTCCTTCTTTCCTTCCTTCCATCCTTCCTTCTTTCCTTCCTTCCTTTCCTACCTACTTTCAAGGTTTCCTTCCCTCCTTTCCCTTCCTTCCTTCCTTTCCTTCCTTCCTTTCTCCCCTCCCTCATTCCTTCCTTCCTCACATCCCTCATTTCTTCCTTCCTTCCTTTCCTTCCTGCCATCCTTCCGTCCTTCTTTCCTTCCTTCCCTCCTTCCTTCCTTTCTTTATTCCTTAATTCTTTACTTACTTGCCAGCTTCCCTTCACTCCCCTCATTTCGATTCCTTTATTCCCTTCCTTCCTTTTTTCCTTCCTTCTTTTCTTCCTTCCTTCGTTCCTTCTTTCCTTTCTTCCTACCTTCTTTCCTTCCTCACCTCCATTATTTTTTCCTTCCTTTCATCCTTCCTTCGTTCCTTCCTTACTTCGCTACCTACTTGCCAGGTTTCCTTCACTCCCCTCCTTTCCCTTCCTTCCTTCCCTTTTTCTTCCTTTTTTTTCCTTCCTTCCTTCCTTCCATTTTTCCTTCTTTCCTTACTCCCTTCCTTCCTTCCTTTCTTCCTTCCTTCCTTCCTTATTTCCTTCCTTCCTTCCTTCTTTCCTTCCTTCTTCTCTTCCTTCCTTCCTTCTTTCCTTTTTTCCTTCCTTCCTTGTTTCCTTCCTTCCTTCCCTCCCTTCCTGTCTTCCTTCCTTCTTTCCCTCCCTTCCTTTTTCCCTTCCCTCTTTCTTTCTTTTCTTCCTTCCTTCCTGTCTTCCTTCCTTCCTTTTTTTCTTCTTTCTTTCAACCTTCCTCTCTTGCTTCCTTCCTTTTTTCCTTCCTTCCTTCCCTCCCTTCCTTTCTAACTTCCTTCCTTCCTTCCTTCCCTCCCTTCCTTTTTCCCCTCTTCTTTCTTTCCTTCCTTCCTTCCTTCCTTCCTTCCTTCCTTCCTTCCTTCCTTCCTTCCTTCCTTCCTTCCTTCCTTCCTTCCTTCCTCCCCTCTTTCCTTCCTTCCTTCCTTCCTTTCTTCCTTCCTTCCTTTCTCCCCTCAATAATTCCTTCCTTCCTTCCTCACCTCCCTCATTCCTTCCTTCCTTCACTACCTACTTTCCAGGTTTCTTTCACTCCACTCCTTTCCCTTCCTTCCTTCCTTCTTTCCGTCCTTCCTTCCTTCCTGCCATCCTTCCTTCCTTTCTTCCATCCTTTCTCACTTAATTGCCAGCTTCCCTACACTCCCATCCTTTCCTTTTCTTCCTTCCTTCCTACCTACCTTCGTTCCTTCCTTCCTGCCTTCTTTCTTTCTTTCCTTCCTTCCTTTCTTCCTTCCTTTCCTTCTTTCCTTCCTTCCATTTATCCTTCCTTCTTTCCTTCCTTCCTTCCTTTCCTTTCCTTCTTTCCTTCCTTCCTTTCCTACCTGCTTGCCTGGTTTCCATTACCTTCCCTTCATTCTTTTCCTTCCTTCCTTTCTTCCTTACTTAGTTCCTTCCTTCCTTTTTTCCTTCCTTCCTTCCTTCCTTCCTTTCCATCTTTCCTTCCTTTTTTCCTTCCTTTCCTTCCTTACTTCCTTTCCTTCCTTACTTCCTTTCCTTCTTTCCTTCCATCCTTCCTTTTTCCTTCTTTCATTCCTTCCTTCCTTCCTTCATTCGTTCCTTCCTTCCTTCCTTTCTTTCCTTCTTTCCTTTTTTCCTTCCTTCCTTTCCTGCTTTCCTTCCTTCCTTCCCTACCTGCTTGCTAGGTTTCCTTTACCTTCTCTCCTTTCCCCTCCTTCCTTCCTTCCTTCCTTCCTTCCTTTATTCCTTAATTCTTTACATACTTGCCAG
>NW_028320454.1:0-20593 GCF_062004578.1 Staurois parvus
GGTCAGTCTGGTGTCAGTCTCGCCTCGTGATGGGGTCAGTCTGGTGTCAGCCTCGCCTCGTGGTGGGGTCAGTCTGGTGTCAGCCTCGCCTCGTGATGGGGTCAGTCTGGTGTCAGTCTCACCTCGTGATGGGGTCAATCTGGATTCAGCCTCGCCCCGTGATGGGGTCAGTCTGGTGTCAGTCTCGCCTCGTGATGGGGTCAGTCTGGTGTCAGCCTCGCCTCGTGGTGGGGTCAGTCTGGTGTCAGCATCGCCTCGTTATGGGGTCAGTCTGGTGTCAGCCTCGCCTCGTGATGGTGTCATTGTGGTGTCAGCCTCGCTAGTGATGGGGTCAGTCTGGTGTCAGCCTCGCCTCGTGATGGGGTCAGTCTGGTGTCAGCCTCGCCTCGTGATGGGGTCAGTCTGGTGTCAGCCTCACATCGTGATGGGATCAGTCTGGTGTCAGCCTCGCCTCGTGATGGTGTCAGTCTGGTGTAAGCCTCGCCTCGTGATGGGGTCAGTCTGGTGAAAGCCTCACATCATGATGGGGTCAGTCTGGTGTCAGCCTCACATCATGATGGTGTCAGTCTGGTGTCAGCCTCGCCTCGTAATGGGGTCAGTCTGGTGTCAGCCTCGCCTCGTGATGGGGTCAGTCCGGTGTCAGTCTCGCCTCGTGATGGGGTCAGTCTGGTGTCAGCCTCGCCTCGTGATGGGGTCAGTATGGTGTCAGCCTCGCCTCGTGATGGGGTCAGTCTGGTGTCAGCCTCGCCTCGTGATGGGGTCAGTCTGGTGTCAGCCTCGCCTCGTGATGGGGTCAGTCTGGTGTCAGCTTCACCCCGTGATGGGGTCAGTCTGGTGTCAACCTCGACTCGTGATGGGGTCAGTCTGGTGTCAGCCTCGCCTCGTGATGGGGTCAGTCTGGTGTCAGCCTTGCCTCGTGATGGTGTCAGTCTGGTGTCAGCCTCGCTAGTGATGGTGTCAGTCTGGTGTCAGCCTCACCTTGTGATGGGGTCAGTCTGGTGTCAGCCTCGCCTCGTGATGGTTTCAGTCTGGTGTCATTCTCGCCTCGTGATGGGGTCAGTCTGGTGTCAGTCTCACCTCGTGATGGGGTCAATCTGGATTCAGCCTCGCCCCGTGATGGGGTCAGTCTGGTGTCAGTCTCGCCTCGTGATGGGGTCAGTCTGGTGTCAGCCTCGCCTCGTGGTGGGGTCAGTCTGGTGTCAGCATAGCCTCGTTATGGGGTCAGTCTGGTGTCAGCCTCGCCTCGTGATGGTGTCATTGTGGTGTCAGCCTCGCTAGTGATGGGGTCAGTCTGGTGTCAGCCTCACATCATGATGGTGTCAGTCTGGTGTCAGCCTCGACTCGTGATGGGGTCAGTCTGGTGTCAGCCTCGCCTCGTGATGGTGTCATTGTGGTGTCAGCCTCGCTAGTGATGGGGTCAGTCTGGTGTCAGCCTCACATCATGATGGTGTCAGTCTGGTGTCAGCCTCGACTCGTGATGGGGTCAGTCTGGTGTCAGCCTCGCCTTGTGATGGTGTCAGTCTGGTGTCAGCCTCGCCTCGTGATGGGGTCAGTCTTGTGTCAGCCTCGCCTCGTGATGGGGTCAGTCTGGTGTCAGTCTCGCCTCGTGATGGGGTCAGTCTGGGGTCAGTCTCGCCTAGTGATGGGGTCAGTCTGGTGTCAGCCTCACATCATGATGGTGTCAGTCTGGTGTCAGCCTCGCCTCGTGATGGGGTCAGTCTGTTGTCAGCCTCGCCTAGTGATGGGGTCAGTCTGGTGTCAGCCTCGCCTAGTGATGGGGTCAGTCTGGTGTCAGTCTCGCCTCGTGATGGGGTCAGTCTGGTGTCAGCCTCGCCTCGTGATGGGGTCAGTCTGGTGTCAGTCTCGCCTAGTGATGGGGTCAGTCTGGTGTCAGCCTCACATCATGATGGTGTCAGTCTGGTGTCAGCCTCGCCTCATGATGGTGTCAGTCAGGTTTCAGCCTCGCCTCGTGATGGGGTCAGTTTGGTGTCAGTCTCGCCTCGTGATGGGGTCAGTCTGGTGTCAGCCTCGCCTCATGATGGGGACAGTCTGGTGTCAGCAACGCCTCGTGATGGTGTCAGTCTGGTGTCAGCCTCGCCTCGTGATGGGGTCAGTCTGGTGTCAGCCTCACATCATGATGGGATCAGTCTGGTGTCAGTCTCGCCTCGTGATGGGGTCAGTCTGGTGTCAGTCTCGCCTCGTGATGGGGTCAGTCTGGTGTCAGCCTCGCCTCGTGATGGGGTCAGTCTGGTGTCAGCCTCACATCATGATGGGGTCAGTCTGGTGTCAGTCTCGCCTCGTGATGGGGTCAGTCTGGTGTCAGTCTCGCCTCATGATGGGGTTAGTCTGGTGTCAGCCTCGCCCCGTGATGGGGTCAGTCTGGTGTCAGCCTCGCTTCGTGATGGAGTCAGTCTGGTGTCAGCCTCACCTCGTGATGGGGTCAGTCTGGTGTCAGCCTCGCCTCGTGATGGTGTCAGTCTGGTTTCAGCCTCGCCTTGTGATTGGGTCAGTCTGGTGTCAGCCTTGCCTCGTGACGGGTTCAGTCTGGTTTCAGCCTCGGCTCTTGATGGGGTCAGTCTGGTGTCAGTCTCGTCTCGTGATGGGGTCAGTCTGGTGTCAGCCTCGCCCCGTGATGGGGTCAGTCTGGTGTCAGCCTCGCCCCGTGACGGGGTCAGTCTGGTGTCAGCCTCACATCATGATGGTGTCAATCTTGTGTCAGCTTCGCCTTGTGATGGTGTCAGTCTGGTGTCAGCCTCGCTTCGTGATGGGGTCAGTCTGGTGTCAGCCTCGCCTCGTGATGGGGTCAGTCTGGTGTCAGCCTCGCCTCGTGATGGGGTCAGTCTGGTGTCAGCCTCGCCTCGTGATGGGGTCAGTCTGGTGTCAGCCTCGCCTAGTGATGGGGTCAGTCTGGTGTCAGCCTCGCCTCGTGATGGGGTCAGTCTTGTGTCAGCCTCGCTTCGTGATGGGGTCAGTCTGGTGTCAGCCTCGCCTCGTGATGGGGTCAGTCTGGTGTCAGCCTCGCCTCGTGATGGGGTCAGTCTGGTGTCAGCCTCGCCTCGTGATGGGGTCAGTCTGGTGTCAGCCTCGCCTAGTGATGGGGTCAGTCTGGTGTCAGCCTCGCCTCGTGATGGGGTCAGTCTGGTGTCAGCATCGCCTCGTGATGGGGTCAGTCTGGTGTCAGCCTCACATCATGTTGGGGTCAGTCTGGTGTCAGTCTCGCCTCGTGATGGTGTCAGTCTGGTGTCAGTCTCGCCTCGTGATGGGGTCAGTCTGGTGTCAGCCTCGTCCCGTGATGGGGTCAGTCTGGTGTCAGTCTCGCCTCGTGATGGGGTCAGTCTGGTGTCAGTCTCGCCTCGTGATGGCGTCAGTCTGGTGTCAGCATCGCCTCGTGATGGGGTCAGTCTGGTGTCAGCCTCACAACATGATGGGGTCAGTCTGGAGTCAGTCTCGCTTCGTCATGGGGTCAGTCTGGTGTCAGCCTCGCCTAGTGATGGGGTCAGTCTGGTGTCAGCCTCACATCATGATGGTGTCAGTCTGGTGTCAGCCTCGCCTCGTGATCGTGTCAGTCTGGTGTCAGCCTCGCCTCATGATGGGGTCAGTCTGGTGTCAGCCTCGCCTAGTGATGGGGTCAGTCTGGTGTCAGCCTCGCCTCGTGATGGGATCAGTCTGGTGTCAGCCTCGCCTCGTGATGGGGTCAGTCTGGTGTCAGTCTCACAACATGATGGGGTCAGTATGGAGTCAGTCTCGCCTCGTCATGGGGTCAGTCTGGTGTCAGCCTCGCCTAGTGATGGGGTCAGTCTGGTGTCAGCCTCACATCATGATGGTGTCAGTCTGGTGTCAGCCTCGCCTCGTTATCGTGTCAGTCTGGTGTCAGCCTCGCCTCATGATGGGGTCAGTCTGGTGTCAGCCTTGCCTAGTGATGGGGTCAGTCTGGTGTCAGCCTCGCCTCGTGATGGGGTCAGTCTGGTGTCAGTCTCGCCTCGTGATGGGGTCAGTCTGGTGTCAGTCTCGCCTCGTGATGGGGTCAGTCTGGTGTCAGCCTCGCCTCGTGATCGTGTCAGTCTGGTGTCAGCCTCGCCTCATGATGGGTTCAGTCTGGTGTCAGCCTCGCCTAGTGATGGGGTCAGTCTGGTGTCAGCCTCGCCTAGTGATGGGGTGAGTCTGGTGTCAGCCTCACATCATGATGGGGCAGTCTGGTGTCAGCCATGTCTCGTGATGGTGTCAGTCTGGTGTCAGCCTCGCCTCGTGATGGGGTCAGTCTGGTGTCAGCCTCGCCCCGTGATGGGGTCAGTCCTGTGTCAGTCTCGCCTCGTGATGGCGTCAGTCTGGTGTCAGCCTCGCCTCGTGATGGGGTCAGTCTGGAGTCAGCCTCGCCCCGTGACGGGGTCAGTCTGGTGTCAGCCTCGCCTCGTGATGGGGTCAGTCTTGTGTCAGCCTCGCCTCGTGATGGGGTCAGTCTGGTGTCAGCCTCGCCTCGTGATGGGGTCAGACTGGTGTCAGCCTCACATCATGATGGGGTCAGTCTGGTGTCAGCCTCGCCTCTTTATGTGGTCAGTCTGGTGTCAGCCTCGCCTCGAGATGGTGTCAGTCTGGTATAAGCCTCGCCTAGTGATAGGGTCAGTCTGGTGTCAGCCTCGCCTCGTGATGGGGTCAGTCTGGTGTCAGCCTCACATCATGATGGTGTCAGTCTGGTGTCAGCCTCGCCTCGTGATGGGGTCAGTCTGGTGTCAGCCTCGCCTCGTGATGGGGTCAGTCTGGTGTAAGCCTCACATCGTGATGGTGTCAGTCTGGTGTCAGCCTCGCCTCGTGATGGGGTCAGTCTGGTGTCAGCCTCGCCTCGTGATGGGGTCAGTCTGGTGTCAGCCTCGCCTCGTGATGGGGTCAGTCTGGTGTCAGCCTCGCCTCGTGATGGGGTCAGCCTGGTGTCAGCCTCGCCTCGTGATGGGGTCAGTCTGGTGTCAGCCTCGCCTCGTGATGGGGTCAGCCTGGTGTCAGCCTCGCCTCGTGATGGGGTCAGTCTGGTGTCAGCCTCGCCTCGTGATGGGTTCAGTCTGGTGTCAGCCTCGCCTCATGATGGGGTCAGTCTGGTGTCAGTCTCGCCTCTTGATGGGGTCAGTCTGGTTTCAGCCTCACATCGTGATGCTGTCAGTCTGGTGTCAGCCTCGCCTCGTAATGGGGTCAGTCTGGTGTCAGCCTCGCCTCGTGATGGTGTCAGTCTCGTGTCAGCCTCACATCGTGATGGTGTCAGTCAGGTGTCAGCCTCGCCTCGTGATGGGGTCAGTCTGGTGTCAGCCTCGCCTCGTGATGGGGTCAGTCTGGTGTCAGCCTCGCCTCGTGATGGGGTCAGTCTGGTGTCAGCCTCGCCTCGTGATGGGGTCAGTCTGGTGTCAGCCTCGCCTCGTGATGGGTTCAGTCTGGTGTCAGCCTCGCCTCGTGATGGTGTCAGTCTGGTGTCAGCCTCGCTAGTGATGGTGTCAGTCTGGTGTCAGCCTCGCCTTGTGATGGGGTCAGTCTGGTGTCAGCCTCGCCTCGTGATGGGGTCAGTCTGGTGTCAGTCTCACCTCGTGATGGGGTCAATCTGGATTCAGCCTCGCCCCGTGATGGGGTCAGTCTGGTGTCAGTCTCGCCTCGTGATGGGGTCAGTCTGGTGTCAGCCTCGCCTCGTGGTGGGGTCAGTCTGGTGTCAGCATCGCCTCGTTATGGGGTCAGTCTGGTGTCAGCCTCGCCTCGTGATGGTGTCATTGTGGTGTCAGCCTCGCTAGTGATGGGGTCAGTCTGGTGTCAGCCTCGCCTCGTGATGGGGTCAGTCTGGTGTCAGCCTCGCCTCGTGATGGGGTCAGTCTGGTGTCAGCCTCGCCTCGTGATGGTGTCAGTCTGGTGTAAGCCTCGCCTCGTGATGGGGTCAGTCTGGTGAAAGCCTCACATCATGATGGGGTCAGTCTGGTGTCAGCCTCACATCATGATGGTGTCAGTCTGGTGTCAGCCTCGCCTCGTAATGGGGTCAGTCTGGTGTCAGCCTCGCCTCGTGATGGGGTCAGTCCGGTGTCAGTCTCGCCTCGTGATGGGGTCAGTCTGGTGTCAGCCTCGCCTCGTGATGGGGTCAGTATGGTGTCAGCCTCGCCTCGTGATGGGGTCAGTCTGGTGTCAGTCTCGCATCGTGATGGGGTCAGTCTGGTGTCAGCCTCGCCTCGTGATGGGGTCAGTCTGGTGTCAGCCTCACCCCGTGATGGGGTCAGTCTGGTGTCAACCTCGCCTCGTGATGGGGTCAGTCTGGTGTCAGCCTCGCCTCGTGATGGGGTCAGTCTGGTGTCAGCCTTGCCTCGTGATGGTGTCAGTCTGGTATCAGCCTCGCTAGTGATGGTGTCAGTCTGGTGTCAGCCTCGCCTTGTGATGGGGTCAGTCTGGTGTCAGCCTCGCCTCGTGATGGTTTCAGTCTGGTGTCATTCTCGCCTCGTGATGGGGTCAGTCTGGTGTCAGTCTCACCTCGTGATGGGGTCAATCTGGATTCAGCCTCGCCCCGTGATGGGGTCAGTCTGGTGTCAGTCTCGCCTCGTGATGGGGTCAGTCTGGTGTCAGCCTCGCCTCGTGGTGGGGTCAGTCTGGTGTCAGCCTCGCCTCGTGATGGGGTCAGTCTGGTGTCAGTCTCACCTCGTGATGGGGTCAATCTGGATTCAGCCTCGCCCCGTGATGGGGTCAGTCTGGTGTCAGTCTCGCCTCGTGATGGGGTCAGTCTGGTGTCAGCCTCGCCTCGTGGTGGGGTCAGTCTGGTGTCAGCATCGCCTCGTTATGGGGTCAGTCTGGTGTCAGCCTCGCCTCGTTATGGTGTCATTGTGGTGTCAGCCTCGCTAGTGATGGGGTCAGTCTGGTGTCAGCCTCGCCTCGTGATGGGGTCAGTCTGGTGTCAGCCTCGCCTCGTGATGGGGTCAGTCTGGTGTCAGCCTCACATCGTGATGGGATCAGTCTGGTGTCAGCCTCGCCTCGTGATGGTGTCAGTCTGGTGTAAGCCTCGCCTCGTGATGGGGTCAGTCTGGTGAAAGCCTCACATCATGATGGGGTCAGTCTGGTGTCACCCTCACATCATGATGGTGTCAGTCTGGTGTCAGCCTCTCCTCGTAATGGGGTCAGTCTGGTGTCAGCCTCGCCTCGTGATGGGGTCAGTCCGGTGTCAGTCTCGCCTCGTGATGGGGTCAGTCTGGTGTCAGCCTCGCCTCGTGATGGGGTCAGTATGGTGTCAGCCTCGCCTCGTGATGGGGTCAGTCTGGTGTCAGCCTCGCCTCGTGATGGGGTCAGTCTGGTGTCAGCCTCGCCTCGTGATGGGGTCAGTCTGGTGTCAGCCTCACCCCGTGATGGGGTCAGTCTGGTGTCAACCTCGACTCGTGATGGGGTCAGTCTGGTGTCAGCCTCGCCTCGTGATGGGGTCAGTCTGGTGTCAGCCTTGCCTCGTGATGGTGTCAGTCTGGTGTCAGCCTCGCTAGTGATGGTGTCAGTCTGGTGTCAGCCTCACCTTGTGATGGGGTCAGTCTGGTGTCAGCCTCGCCTCGTGATGGTTTCAGTCTGGTGTCATTCTCGCCTCGTGATGGGGTCAGTCTGGTGTCAGTCTCACCTCGTGATGGGGTCAATCTGGATTCAGCCTCGCCCCGTGATGGGGTCAGTCTGGTGTCAGTCTCGCCTCGTGATGGGGTCAGTCTGGTGTCAGCCTCGCCTCGTGGTGGGGTCAGTCTGGTGTCAGCATAGCCTCGTTATGGGGTCAGTCTGGTGTCAGCCTCGCCTCGTGATGGTGTCATTGTGGTGTCAGCCTCGCTAGTGATGGGGTCAGTCTGGTGTCAGCCTCACATCATGATGGTGTCAGTCTGGTGTCAGCCTCGACTCGTGATGGGGTCAGTCTGGTGTCAGCCTCGCCTCGTGATGGTGTCATTGTGGTGTCAGCCTCGCTAGTGATGGGGTCAGTCTGGTGTCAGCCTCACATCATGATGGTGTCAGTCTGGTGTCAGCCTCGACTCGTGATGGGGTCAGTCTGGTGTCAGCCTCGCCTTGTGATGGTGTCAGTCTGGTGTCAGCCTCGCCTCGTGATGGGGTCAGTCTTGTGTCAGCCTCGCCTCGTGATGGGGTCAGTCTGGTGTCAGTCTCGCCTCGTGATGGGGTCAGTCTGGGGTCAGTCTCGCCTAGTGATGGGGTCAGTCTGGTGTCAGCCTCACATCATGATGGTGTCAGTCTGGTGTCAGCCTCGCCTCGTGATGGGGTCAGTCTGTTGTCAGCCTCGCCTAGTGATGGGGTCAGTCTGGTGTCAGCCTCGCCTAGTGATGGGGTCAGTCTGGTGTCAGTCTCGCCTCGTGATGGGGTCAGTCTGGTGTCAGCCTCGCCTCGTGATGGGGTCAGTCTGGTGTCAGTCTCGCCTAGTGATGGGGTCAGTCTGGTGTCAGCCTCACATCATGATGGTGTCAGTCTGGTGTCAGCCTCGCCTCATGATGGTGTCAGTCAGGTTTCAGCCTCGCCTCGTGATGGGGTCAGTTTGGTGTCAGTCTCGCCTCGTGATGGGGTCAGTCTGGTGTCAGCCTCGCCTCATGATGGGGACAGTCTGGTGTCAGCAACGCCTCGTGATGGTGTCAGTCTGGTGTCAGCCTCGCCTCGTGATGGGGTCAGTCTGGTGTCAGCCTCACATCATGATGGTGTCAGTCAGGTGTCAGCCTCGCCTCGTGATGGGGTCAGTCTGGTGTCAGCCTCGCCTCGTGATGGGGTCAGTCTGGTGTCAGCCTCGCCTCATGATGGGGTCAGTCTGGTGTCAGCCTCGCCTCGTGATGGGGTCAGTCTGGTGTCAGCCTCGCCTCGTGATGGGGTCAGTCTGGTGTCAGCCTTGCCTCGTGATGGTGTCAGTCTGGTGTCAGCCTCGCTAGTGATGGTGTCAGTCTGGTGTCAGCCTCGCCTTGTGATGGGGTCAGTCTGGTGTCAGCCTCGCCTCGTGATGGTTTCAGTCTGGTGTCATTCTCGCCTCGTGATGGGGTCAGTCTGGTGTCAGTCTCACCTCGTGATGGGGTCAATCTGGATTCAGCCTCGCCCCGTGATGGGGTCAGTCTGGTGTCAGTCTCGCCTCGTGATGGGGTCAGTCTGGTGTCAGCCTCGCCTCGTGGTGGGGTCAGTCTGGTGTCAGCCTCGCCTCGTGATGGGGTCAGTCTGGTGTCAGTCTC
This sequence comes from Staurois parvus, assembly GCF_062004578.1. Classification (NCBI taxonomy): domain Eukaryota; kingdom Metazoa; phylum Chordata; class Amphibia; order Anura; family Ranidae; genus Staurois; species Staurois parvus. Next base: position 9,183 of record NW_028320454.1, read on the forward strand.
ACCTCGTGATGGGGTCAAACTGGATTCAGCCTCGCCCCGTGATGGGGTCAGTCTGGTGTCAGTCTCGCCTCGTGATGGGGTCAGTCTGGTGTCAGCCTCGCCTCGTGGTGGGGTCAGTCTGGTGTCAGCATCGCCTCGTTATGGGGTCAGTCTGGTGTCAGCCTCGCCTCGTGATGGTGTCATTGTGGTGTCAGCCTCGCTAGTGATGGGGTCAGTCTGGTGTCAGCCTCGCCTCGTGATGGGGTCAGTCTGGTGTCAGCCTCGCCTCGTGATGGGGTCAGTCTGGTGTCAGCCTCACATCGTGATGGGATCAGTCTGGTGTCAGCCTCGCCTCGTGATGGTGTCAGTCTGGTGTAAGCCTCGCCTCGTGATGGGGTCAGTCTGGTGAAAGCCTCACATCATGATGGGGTCAGTCTGGTGTCAGCCTCACATCATGATGGTGTCAGTCTGGTGTCAGCCTCGCCTCGTAATGGGGTCAGTCTGGTGTCAGCCTCGCCTCGTGATGGGGTCAGTCCGGTGTCAGTCTCGCCTCGTGATGGGGTCAGTCTGGTGTCAGCCTCGCCTCGTGATGGGGTCAGTATGGTGTCAGCCTCGCCTCGTGATGGGGTCAGTCTGGTGTCAGCCTCGCCTCGTGATGGGGTCAGTCTGGTGTCAGCCTCGCCTCGTGATGGGGTCAGTCTGGTGTCAGCCTCACCCCGTGATGGGGTCAGTCTGGTGTCAACCTCGACTCGTGATGGGGTCAGTCTGGTGTCAGCCTCGCCTCGTGATGGGGTCAGTCTGGTGTCAGCCTTGCCTCGTGATGGTGTCAGTCTGGTGTCAGCCTCGCTAGTGATGGTGTCAGTCTGGTGTCAGCCTCACCTTGTGATGGGGTCAGTCTGGTGTCAGCCTCGCCTCGTGATGGTTTCAGTCTGGTGTCATTCTCGCCTCGTGATGGGGTCAGTCTGGTGTCAGTCTCACCTCGTGATGGGGTCAATCTGGATTCAGCCTCGCCCCGTGATGGGGTCAGTCTGGTGTCAGTCTCGCCTCGTGATGGGGTCAGTCTGGTGTCAGCCTCGCCTCGTGGTGGGGTCAGTCTGGTGTCAGCATAGCCTCGTTATGGGGTCAGTCTGGTGTCAGCCTCGCCTCGTGATGGTGTCATTGTGGTGTCAGCCTCGCTAGTGATGGGGTCAGTCTGGTGTCAGCCTCACATCATGATGGTGTCAGTCTGGTGTCAGCCTCGACTCGTGATGGGGTCAGTCTGGTGTCAGCCTCGCCTCGTGATGGTGTCATTGTGGTGTCAGCCTCGCTAGTGATGGGGTCAGTCTGGTGTCAGCCTCACATCATGATGGTGTCAGTCTGGTGTCAGCCTCGACTCGTGATGGGGTCAGTCTGGTGTCAGCCTCGCCTTGTGATGGTGTCAGTCTGGTGTCAGCCTCGCCTCGTGATGGGGTCAGTCTTGTGTCAGCCTCGCCTCGTGATGGGGTCAGTCTGGTGTCAGTCTCGCCTCGTGATGGGGTCAGTCTGGGGTCAGTCTCGCCTAGTGATGGGGTCAGTCTGGTGTCAGCCTCACATCATGATGGTGTCAGTCTGGTGTCAGCCTCGCCTCGTGATGGGGTCAGTCTGTTGTCAGCCTCGCCTAGTGATGGGGTCAGTCTGGTGTCAGCCTCGCCTAGTGATGGGGTCAGTCTGGTGTCAGTCTCGCCTCGTGATGGGGTCAGTCTGGTGTCAGCCTCGCCTCGTGATGGGGTCAGTCTGGTGTCAGTCTCGCCTAGTGATGGGGTCAGTCTGGTGTCAGCCTCACATCATGATGGTGTCAGTCTGGTGTCAGCCTCGCCTCATGATGGTGTCAGTCAGGTTTCAGCCTCGCCTCGTGATGGGGTCAGTTTGGTGTCAGTCTCGCCTCGTGATGGGGTCAGTCTGGTGTCAGCCTCGCCTCATGATGGGGACAGTCTGGTGTCAGCAACGCCTCGTGATGGTGTCAGTCTGGTGTCAGCCTCGCCTCGTGATGGGGTCAGTCTGGTGTCAGCCTCACATCATGATGGTGTCAGTCAGGTGTCAGCCTCGCCTCGTGATGGGGTCAGTCTGGTGTCAGCCTCGCCTCGTGATGGGGTCAGTCTGGTGTCAGCCTCGCCTCATGATGGGGTCAGTCTGGTGTCAGCCTCGCCTCGTGATGGGGTCAGTCTGGTGTCAGCCTCGCCTCGTGATGGGGTCAGTCTGGTGTCAGCCTCGCCTCGTGATGGGGTCAGTCTGGTGTCAGCCTCACCCCGTAATGGGGTCAGTCTGGTGTCAACCTCGCCTCGTGATGGGGTCAGTCTGGTGTCAGCCTCGCCTCGTGATGGGGTCAGTCTGGTGTCAGCCTCGCCTCGTGATGGTGTCAGTCTGGTGTCAGCCTCGCTAGTGATGGTGTCAGTCTGGTGTCAGCCTCGCCTTGTGATGGGGTCAGTCTGGTGTCAGCCTCGCCTCGTGATGGGGTCAGTCTGGTGTCAGTCTCACCTCGTGATGGGGTCAATCTGGATTCAGCCTCGCCCCGTGATGGGGTCAGTCTGGTGTCAGTCTCGCCTCGTGATGGGGTCAGTCTGGTGTCAGCCTCGCCTCGTGGTGGGGTCAGTCTGGTGTCAGCATCGCCTCGTTATGGGGTCAGTCTGGTGTCAGCCTCGCCTCGTGATGGTGTCATTGTGGTGTCAGCCTCGCTAGTGATGGGGTCAGTCTGGTGTCAGCCTCGCCTCGTGATGGGGTCAGTCTGGTGTCAGCCTCGCCTCGTGATGGGGTCAGTCTGGTGTCAGCCTCACATCGTGATGGGATCAGTCTGGTGTCAGCCTCGCCTCGTGATGGTGTCAGTCTGCTGTAAGCCTCGCCTCGTGATGGGGTCAGTCTGGTGAAAGCCTCACATCATGATGGGGTCAGTCTGGTGTCAGCCTCACATCATGATGGTGTCAGTCTGGTGTCAGCCTCGCCTCGTAATGGGGTCAGTCTGGTGTCAGCCTCGCCTCGTGATGGGGTCAGTCCGGTGTCAGTCTCGCCTCGTGATGGGGTCAGTCTGGTGTCAGCCTCGCCTCGTGATGGGGTCAGTATGGTGTCAGCCTCGCCTCGTGATGGGGTCAGTCTGGTGTCAGCCTCGCCTCGTGATGGGGTCAGTCTGGTGTCAGCCTCGCCTCGTGATGGGGTCAGTCTGGTGTCAGCCTCACCCCGTGATGGGGTCAGTCTGGTGTCAACCTCGCCTCGTGATGGGGTCAGTCTGGTGTCAGCCTCGCCTCGTGATGGGGTCAGTCTGGTGTCAGCCTTGCCTCGTGATGGTGTCAGTCTGGTGTCAGCCTCGCTAGTGATGGTGTCAGTCTGTTGTCAGCCTCGCCTTGTGATGGGGTCAGTCTGGTGTCAGCCTCGCCTCGTGATGGTTTCAGTCTGGTGTCATTCTCGCCTCGTGATGGGGTCAGTCTGGTGTCAGTCTCACCTCGTGATGGGGTCAATCTGGATTCAGCCTCGCCCCGTGATGGGGTCAGTCTGGTGTCAGTCTCGCCTCGTGATGGGGTCAGTCTGGTGTCAGCCTCGCCTCGTGGTGGGGTCAGTCTGGTGTCAGCATCGCCTCGTTATGGGGTCAGTCTGGTGTCAGCCTCGCCTCGTGATGGTGTCATTGTGGTGTCAGCCTCGCTAGTGATGGGGTCAGTCTGGTGTCAGCCTCACATCATGATGGTGTCAGTCTGGTGTCAGCCTCGACTCGTGATGGGGTCAGTCTGGTGTCAGCCTCGCCTCGTGATGGTGTCATTGTGGTGTCAGCCTCGCTAGTGATGGGGTCAATCTGGTGTCAGCCTCACATCATGATGGTGTCAGTCTGGTGTCAGCCTCGACTCGTGATGGGGTCAGTCTGGTGTCAGCCTCGCCTTGTGATGAGGTCAGTCTGGTGTCAGCCTCGCCTCGTGATGGGGTCAGTCTTGTGTCAGCCTCGCCTCGTGATGGGGTCAGTCTGGTGTCAGTCTCGCCTTGTGATGGGGTCAGTCTGGGGTCAGTCTCGCCTAGTGATGGGGTCAGTCTGGTGTCAGCCTCACATCATGATGGTGTCAGTCTGGTGTCAGCCTCGCCTCGTGATGGGGTCAGTCTGTTGTCAGCCTCGCCTAGTGATGGGGTCAGTCTGGTGTCAGCCTCGCCTAGTGATGGGGTCAGTCTGGTGTCAGTCTCGCCTCGTGATGGGGTCAGTCTGGTGTCAGCCTCACATCATGATGGTGTCAGTCTGGTGTCAGCCTCGCCTTGTGATGGGGTCAGTCTGGTTTCAGCCTCGCCTCGTGATGGTTTCAGTCTGGTGTCAGCCTCGCCTCGTGATGGTGTCAGTCTGGTGTCAGCCTCACCTCGTGATGGGGTCAGTCTGGTGTCAGCCTCACATCATGATGGTGTCAGTCTGGTGTCAGCCTCGCCTCGTGATGGGGTCAGTCTGGTGTCATCTTCGCCTCGTGATGGGGTCAGTATGGTGTCAGCCTCGCCTCGTGATGGGGTCAGTCTGGTGTCAGCCTCGCCTCGTGATGGGGTCAGTCTGGTGTCAGCCTCGCCTCGTGATGGGGTCAGTCTGGTGTCAGCCTCACCCCGTGATGGGGTCAGTCTGGTGTCAGCCTCGCCTCGTGATGGGGTCAGTCTGGTGTCAGCTTCGCCTCGTGATGGCGTCAGTCTGGTGTTAGCCTCGCCTAGTGATGGGGTCAGTCTGGTGTCAGCCTCACATCATGATGGTGTCAGTCAGGTGTCAGCCTCGCCTCGTGATGGGGTCAGTCTGGTGTCAGCCTCGCCTCGTGATGGGGTCAGTCTGGTGTCAGCCTCGCCTCGTGATGGGGTCAGTCTGGTGTCAGCCTCGCCTCGTGATGGGTTCAGTCTGGTGTCAGCCTCGCCTCGTGATGGGGTCAGTCTGGTGTCAGCATCGCCTCGTGATGGGGTCAGTCTGGTGTCAGCCTCACATCATGTTGGGGTCAGTCTGGTGTCAGTCTCGCCTCGTGATGGTGTCAGTCTGGTGTCAGTCTCGCCTCGTGATGGGGTCAGTCTGGTGTCAGCCTCGTCCCGTGATGGGGTCAGTCTGGTGTCAGTCTCGCCTCGTGATGGGGTCAGTCTGGTGTCAGCATCGCCTCGTGATGGGGTCAGTCTGGTGTCAGCCTCACAACATGATGGGGTCAGTCTGGAGTCAGTCTCGCTTCGTCATGGGGTCAGTCTGGTGTCAGCCTCGCCTAGTGATGGGGTCAGTCTGGTGTCAGCCTCACATCATGATGGTGTCAGTCAGGTGTCAGCCTCGCCTCGTGATGGGGTCAGTCTGGTGTCAGCCTCGCCTCGTGATGGGGTCAGTCTGGTGTCAGCCTCGCCTCGTGATGGGGTCAGTCTGGTGTCAGCCTCGCCTCGTGATGGGGTCAGTCTGGTGTCAGCCTCGCCTCGTGATGGGGTCAGTCTGGTGTCAGCCTCGCCTCGTGATTGGGTCAGTCTGGTGTCAGCCTCGCCTCGTGATGGGGTCAGTCTGGTGTTAGCTTCGCCTCGTGATGGGGTCAGACTGGTGTCAGCCTCACATCATGATGGGGTCAGTCTGGTGTCAGCCTCGCCTCGTTATGTGGTCAGTCTGGTGTCAGCCTTGCCTCGAGATGGTGTCAGTCTGGTATCAGCCTCGCCTAGTGATAGGGTCAGTCTGGTGTCAGCCTCGCCTCGTGATGGGGTCAGTCTGGTGTCAGCCTCACATCATGATGGTGTCAGTCTGGTGTCAGCCTCGCCTCGTGATGGGGTCAGTCTGGTGTCAGCCTCGCCTAGTGATGGGGTCAGTCTGGTGTCAGCCTCGCCTCGTGATGGGGTCAGTCTGGTGTCAGTCTCGCCTCGTGATGGGGTCAGTCTGGTGTCAGTCTCGCCTCGTGATGGGGTCAGTCTGGTGTCAGTCTCGCCTCGTGATGGGGTCAGTCTGGTGTCAGCCTCACATTATGATGGTGTCAGTCTGGTGTCAGCCTCGCCTCGTGATGGTGTCAGTCTGGTGTCAGCCTCGCCTCGTGATGGGGTCAGTCTGGTGTCAGCCTCGCCTCATGATGGGGTCAGTCTGGTGTCAGCCTCACATCATGATGGGGTCAGTCTGGTGTCAGCCACATCTCGTGATGGTGTCAGTCTGGTGTCAGCCTCGCCTCGTGATGGGGTCAGTCTGGTGTCAGCCTCGCCCCGTGATGGGGTCAGTCCTGTGTCAGTCTCGCCTCATGATGGCGTCAGTCTGGTGTCAGCCTCGCCTCGTGATGGGGTCAGTCTTGTGTTAGCCTCTCCCCGTGACGGGGTCAGTCTGGAGTCAGCCTCGCCTCGTGATGGGGTCAGTCTGGTGTCAGCCTCGCCTCGTGATGGGGTCAGTCTGGTGTCAGCCTCGCCTCGTGATGGGGTCAGACTGGTGTCAGCCTCACATCATGATGGGGTCAGTCTGGTGTCAGCCTCGCCTCTTTATGTGGTCAGTCTGGTGTCAGCCTCGCCTCGAGATGGTGTCAGTCTGGTATAAGCCTCGCCTAGTGATAGGGTCAGTCTGGTGTCAGCCTCGCCTCGTGATGGGGTCAGTCTGGTGTCAGCCTCACATCATGATGGTGTCAGTCTGGTGTCAGCCTCGCCTCGTGATGGGGTCAGTCTGGTGTCAGCCTCGCCTCGTGATGGGGTCAGTCTGGTGTAAGCCTCACATCGTGATGGTGTCAGTCTGGTGTCAGCCTCGCCTCGTGATGGGGTCAGTCTGGTGTCAGCCTCGCCTCGTGATGGGGTCAGTCTGGTGTCAGCCTCGCCTCGTGATGGGGTCAGTCTGGTGTCAGCCTCGCCTCGTGATGGGGTCAGCCTGGTGTCAGCCTCGCCTCGTGATGGGGTCAGTCTGGTGTCAGCCTCGCCTCGTGATGGGTTCAGTCTGGTGTCAGACTCGCCTCATGATGGGGTCAGTCTGGTGTCAGTCTCGCCTCTTGATGGGGTCAGTCTGGTTTCAGCCTCACATCGTGATGCTGTCAGTCTGGTGTCAGCCTCGCCTCGTAATGGGGTCAGTCTGGTGTCAGCCTCGCCTCGTGATGGTGTCAGTCTCGTGTCAGCCTCACATCGTGATGGTGTCAGTCTGGTGTCAGCCTCGCCTCGTGATGGGGTCAGTCCGGTGTCAGTCTCGCCTCGTGATGGGGTCAGTCTGGTGTCAGCCTCACCTCGTGATGGGGTCAGTCCGGTGTCAGCCTCGCCTCGTGATGGGGTCAGTCCGGTGTCAGTCTCGCCTCGTGATGGGGTCAGTCTCGTGTCAGCCTCACATCGTGATGGTGTCAGTCTGGTGTCAGCCTCGCCTCGTGATGGGGTCAGTCCGGTGTCAGTCTCGCCTCGTGATGGGGTCAGTCTGGTGTCAGCCTCACCTCGTGATGGGGTCAGTCCGGTGTCAGCCTCGCCTCGTGATGGGGTCAGTCCGGTGTCAGTCTCGCCTCGTGATGGGGTCAGTCTGGTGTCAGCCTCGCCTCGTGATGGGGTTAGTCTGGTGTCAGCCTCGCCTCGTGATGGCGTCAGTCTGGTGTTAGCCTCGCCTAGTGATGGGGTCAGTCTGGTGTCAGCCTCACATCATGATGGTGTCAGTCAGGTGTCAGCCTCGCCTCGTGATGGGGTCAGTCTGGTGTCAGCCTCGCCTCGTGATGGGGTCAGTCTGGTGTAAGCCTCACATCGTGATGGTGTCAGTCTGGTGTCAGCCTTGCCTCGTGATGGGGTCAGTCTGGTGTCAGCCTCGCCTCGTGATGGGGTCAGTCTGGTGTCAGCCTCGCCTCGTGATGGGGTCAGTCTGGTGTCAGCCTCGCCTCGTGATGGGGTCAGTCTGGTGTCAGCCTCGCCTCGTGATGGGTTCAGTCTTTTGTCAGCCTCGCCTCATGATGGGGTCAGTCTGGTGTCAGTCTCGCCTCTTGATGGGGTCAGTCTGGTGTCAGCCTCGCCTCGTGATTGGGTCAGTCTGGTGTCAGCCTCGCCTCGTGATGGGGTCAGTCTGGTGTTAGCTTCGCCTCGTGATGGGGTCAGACTGGTGTCAGCCTCACATCATGATGGGGTCAGTCTGGTGTCAGCCTCGCCTCGTTATGTGGTCAGTCTGGTGTCAGCCTCGCCTCGAGATGGTGTCAGTCTGGTATCAGCCTCGCCTAGTGATAGGGTCAGTCTGGTTTCAGCCTCGCCTCGTGATGGGGTCAGTCTGGTGTCAGCCTCACATCATGATGGTGTCAGTCTGGTGTCAGCCTCGCCTCGTGATGGGGTCAGTCTGGTGTCAGCCTCGCCTCGTGATGGTGTCAGTCTGGTGTCAGCCTCGCCTCGTGATGGTGTCAGTCTTGTGTCAGCCTCACCTCGTGATGGGATCTGTCTGGTGTCAGCCTCACATCATGATGGTGTCAGTCTGGTGTCAGCCTCGCCTCGTGATGGGGTCAGTCTGGTGTCAGTCTCGCCTCGTGATGGGGTCAGTCTGGTGTCAGTCTCGCCTCGTGATGGGGTCAGTCTGGTGTCAGCCTCACATTATGATGGTGTCAGTCTGGTGTCAGCCTCGCCTCGTGATGGTGTCAGTCTGGTGTCAGCCTCGCCTCGTGATGGGGTCAGTCTGGTGTCAGCCTCGCCTAGTGATGGGGTCAGTCTGGTGTCAGCCTCACATCATGATGGGGTCAGTCTGGTGTCAGCCATGTCTCGTGATGTTGTCAGTCTGGTGTCAGCCTCGCCTCGTGATGGGGTCAGTCTGGTGTCAGCCTCGCCCCGTGATGGGGTTAGTCCTGTGTCAGTCTCGCCTCGTGATGGCGTCAGTCTGGTGTCAGCCTCGCCTCGTGATGGGGTCAGTCTGGTGTCAGCCTCGCCCCGTGACGGGGTCAGTCTGGTGTCAGCCTCACATCATGATGGGGTCAGTCTGGTGTCAGCCTCGCCTCGTTATGTGGTCAGTCTGGTGTCAGCCTCGCCTCGTGATGGGGTCAGTCTTGTGTCAGCCTCGCCTCGTGATGGGGTCAGTCTGGTGTCAGCCTCGCCTCGTGATGGGGTCAGTCTGGTGTCAGCCTCGCCTCGTGATGGGGTCAGTCTGGTGTCAGCCTCGCCTCGTGATGGGTTCAGTCTGGTGTCAGCCTCGCCTCATGATGGGGTCAGTCTGGTGTCAGTCTCGCCTCTTGATGGGGTCAGTCTGGTTTCAGCCTCACATCGTGATGCTGTCAGTCTGGTGTCAGCCTCGCCTCGTAATGGGGTCAGTCTGGTGTCAGCCTCGCCTCGTGATGGTGTCAGTCTCGTGTCAGCCTCACATCGTGATGGTGTCAGTCTGGTGTCAGCCTCGCCTCGTGATGGGGTCAGTCCGGTGTCAGCCTCGCCTCGTGATGGGGTCAGTCCGGTGTCAGTCTCGCCTCGTGATGGGGTCAGTCTGGTGTCAGCCTCGCCTCGTGATGGGGTCAGTCTGGTGTCAGCCTCGCCTCGTGATGGCGTCAGTCTGGTGTCAGCCTCGCCTAGTGATGGGGTCAGTCTGGTGTCAGCCTCACATCATGATGGTGTCAGTCAGGTGTCAGCCTCGCCTAGTGATGGGGTCAGTCTGGTGTCAGCCTCGCTTCGTGATGGGGTCAGTCTGGTGTAAGCCTCACATCGTGATGGTGTCATTCTGGTGTCAGCCTTGCCTCGTGATGGGGTCAGTCTGGTGTCAGCCTCGCCTCGTGATGGGGTCAGTCTGGTGTCAGCCTCGCCTCGTGATGGGGTCAGTCTGGTGTCAGCCTCGCCTCGTGATGGGGTCAGTCTGGTGTCAGCCTCGCCTCGTGATGGGTTCAGTCTGGTGTCAGCCTCGCCTCATGATGGGGTCAGTCTGGTGTCAGTCTCGCCTCTTGATGGGGTCAGTCTGGTTTCAGCCTCACATCGTGATGCTGTCAGTCTGGTGTCAGCCTCGCCTCGTAATGGGGTCAGTCTGGTGTCAGCCTCGCCTCGTGATGGTGTCAGTCTCGTGTCAGCCTCACATCGTGATGGTGTCAGTCTGGTGTCAGCCTTGCCTCGTGATGGGGTCAGTCTGGTGTCAGTCTCGCCTCTTGATGGGGTCAGTCTGGTTTCAGCCTCACATCGTGATGCTGTCAGTCTGGTGTCAGCCTCGCCTCGTAATGGGGTCAGTCTGGTGTCAGCCTCGCCTCGTGATGCTGTCAGTCTGGTGTCAGCCTCACATCGTGATGGTGTCAGTCTGGTGTCAGCCTTGCCTCGTGATGGGGTTAGTCTGGTGTCAGTCTCGCCTCTTGATGGGGTCAGTCTGGTTTCAGCCTCACATCGTGATGCTGTCAGTCTGGTGTCAGCCTCGCCTCGTGATGGGGTCAGTCTGGTGTCAGTCTCGCCTCATGATGGGGTCAGTCTGGTGTCAGCCTCACATCATGATGGTGTCAGTCTGGTGTCAGCCTCGCCTCGTGATGATGTCAGTCTGGTGTCAGCCTCACCTCGTGATGGTGTCTGTCTGGTGTCAGTCTCGCCTCATGATGGGGTCAGTCTGGTGTCAGCCTCACATCATGATGGTGTCAGTCTGGTGTCAGCCTCGCCTCGTGATGGTGTCAGTCTGGTGTCAGCCTCACCTCGTGATGGTGTCCGTCTGGTGTCAGCCTCGCCTCGTGATGGGGTCAGTCTGGTGTCAGCCTCGCCTCGTGATGGGGTCAGTCTGGTGTCAGCCTCGCCTCGTGATGGGGTCAGTCTGGTGTCAGTCTCGCCTCGTGATGGGGTCAGTCTGGTGTCAGTCTCGCCTCGTGATGGGGTCAGTCTGGTGTCAGCCTCACATTATGATGGTGTCAGTCTGGTGTCAGCCTCGCCTCGTGATGGTGTCAGTCTGGTGTCAGCCTCGCCTCGTGATGGGGTCAGTCTGGTGTCAGCCTCGCCTCGTGATGGGGTCAGTCTGGTGTCAGCCTCGCCTAGTGATGGGGTCAGTCTGGTGTCAGCCTCACATCATGATGGGGTCAGTCTGGTGTCAGCCACGTCTCGTGATGGGGTCAGTCCTGTGTCAGTCTCGCCTCGTGATGGCGTCAGTCTGGTGTCAGCCTCGGCTCGTGATGGGGTCAGTCTGGTGTTAGCCTCGCCCCGTGTCGGGGTCAGTCTGGTGTCAGCCTCGCCTTGTGATGGGGTCAGTCTGGTGTCAGCCTCGCCTCGTGATGGGGTCAGTCTGGTGTCAGCCTCGCCTCGTGATGGGGTCAGTCTGGTGTCAGCCTCACATCATGATGGTGTCAGTCTGGTGTCAGCCTCGCCTCGTGGTGGGGTCAGTCCGGTGTCAGCCTCGCCTCGTGATGGGGTCAGTCTGGTGTCAGCCTCGCCTCGTGATGGGGTCAGTCTGATGTCAGCCTCGCCTCGTGATGGGGTCAGTCTGGTGTCAGCCTCGCCTCGTGATGGGGTCAGTCTGGTGTCAGCCTCGCCTCGTGATGGGTTCAGTCTGGTGTCAGCCTCGCCTCGTGATGGGGTCAGTCTGGTGTCAGTCTCGCCTCTTGATGGGGTCAGTCTGGTTTCAGCCTCAC
>NW_028320456.1:0-54039 GCF_062004578.1 Staurois parvus
ACCGTATCCGCTCTCCCCGGACCCCGCATTCACTATATCCGCTTTCCCCGGACCCCACATTCACCGTATCCGCTCTCCCCAGACCCCGCATTCACTATATCCGCTCTCCCCGGATCCCGCATTCACTATATCTGCTCTCCCCGGACCCCGCATTCACCATATCCGCTCTCCCCGGACCCCGCATTCACCGTATCCGCTCTCCCCGGACCCCGCATTCACTATATCCGCTCTCCCCGGATCCCGCATTCACTATATCCGCTCTCCCCGGACCCCGCATTCGCTATATCCGCTCTCCCCGGACCCCGCATTCACCGTATCCGCTCTCCCCGGACCCCGCATTCACCGTATCCGCTCTCCCCGGAGCCCGCATTCACTATATCCGCTCTCCCCGGACCCCGCATTCACCGTATCCGCTCTCCCCGGACCCCGCATTCACCGTATCCGCTTTCCCCGGACCCCACATTCACCGTATCCGCTCTCCCCAGACCCCGCATTCACCGAATCCGCTCTCCCCGGATCCCGCATTCACCATATCCGCTCTCCCCGGACCCCGCATTCACTATATCCGCTCTCCCCGGACCCCGCATTCACCGTATCCGCTCTCCCCGGACCCCGCATTCACCGTATCCGCTCTCCCCGGACCCCGCATTCACCGTATCCGCTCTCCCCGGACCCCGCATTCACCGTATCCGCTCTCCCCGGACCCCGCATTCACCGTATCCGCTCTCCCCGGACCCCACATTCACCGTATCCGCACTCCCCGGACCCCACATTCACCGTATCCGCTCTCCCCGGACCCCGCATTCACTATATCCGCTCTCCCCGGACCCCGCATTCACCATATCCGCTCTCCCCGGACCCCGCATTCACTATTTTCGCTCTCCCCGGACCCCACATTCACCGTATCCGCTCTCCCCGGTCCCCGCATTCACCGTATCCGCTCTCCCCGGATCCCGCATTCACCGTATCCGCTCTCCCCGGACCCCGCATTCACCGTATCCGCTCTCCCCAGACCCCACATTCACCGTATCCGCTCTCCCCGGACCCCGCATTCACTATATCCGCTCTCCCCGGACCCCGCATTCACCGTATCCGCTCTCCCCGGACCCCACATTCACCGTATCCGCTCTCCCCGGACCCCGCATTCACTATATCCGCTCTCCCCGGACCCCGCATTCACCGTATCCGCTCTCCCCGGACCCCACATTCACCGTATCCGCTCTCCCCGGACCCCACATTCACCGTATCCGCTCTCCCCGGACCCCGCATTCACTATATCCGCTCTCCCCGGACCCCGCATTCACTGTATCCGCTCTCCCCGGACCCCGCATTCACTATATCCGCTCTCCCCGGACCCCGCATTCACCGTATCCGCTCTCCCCGGACCCCGCATTCACCATATCCGCTCTCCCCGGACCCCGCATTCACCATATCCGCTCTCCCCGGACCCCGCATTCACTATATCTGCTCTCCCCGGACCCCGCATTCACCGTATCCACTCTCCCCGGACACCGCATTCACCGTATCCGCTCTCCCCAGACCCCGCATTCACCGTATCCGCTCTCCCCGGACCCCGCATTCACCGTATCCCCTCTCCCCGGACCCCGCATTCACCGTATCCGCTCTCCCCGGACCCCGCATTCACCATATTTGCTCTCCCCGGACCCCGCATTCACCATATCCGCTCTCCCCGGACCCCGCATTCACCATATCCGCTCTCCCTGGACCCCGCATTCACCATATCCGCTCTCCCCGGACCCCGCATTCACCATATCCGCTCTCCCCGGACCCCGCATTCACTATTTTCGCTCTCCCCGGACCCCGCATTCACCGTATCCGCTCTCCCCGGTCCTCGCATTCACTATATCCGCTCTCCGGACCCCGCATTCACCGTATCCGCTCTCCCCGGACCCCGCATTCACTATATCCGCTCTCCCCGGATCCCGCATTCACTATATCTGCTCTCCCCGGACCCCGCATTCACCATATCCGCTCTCCCCGGACCCTGCATTCACTATATCCGCTCTCCCCGGACCCCGCATTCGCTATATCCACTTTCCCCGGACCCCGCATTCACCGTATCCACTCTCCCCGGACCCCGCATTCACTATATCCGCTCTCCCCGGACTCCGCATTCACTATATCCGCTCTCCCCGGACCCCGCATTCACCGTATCCGCTCTCCCCGGACCCCGCATTCACCGTATCCGCTCTCCCCGGACCCCGCATTCACCGTATCCGCTCTCCCCGGACCCCGCATTCACCATATCCGCTCTCCCCGGACCCCGCATTCGCTATATCCGCTTTCCCCGGACCCCACATTCACCGTATCCGCTCTCCCCGGACCCCGCATTCACTATATCCGCTCTCCCCGGACCCCGCATTCACTATATCCGCTCTCCCCGGACCCCGCATTCACTGTATCCGCTCTCCCCGGACCCCGCATTCACTGTATCCGCTCTCCCCGGACCCCGCATTCACTGTATCCGCTCTCCCCGGACCCCGCATTCACTGTATCCGCTCTCCCCGGACCCCGCATTCACTGTATCCGCTCTCCCCGGACCCCGCATTCACTGTATCCGCTCTCCCCGGACCCCGCATTCACTATATCCGCTCTCCCCGGACCCCACATTCACCGTATCCGCTCTCCCCGGACTCCGCATTCACTATATCCGCTCTCCCCGGACCCGCATTCGCTATATCCGCTCTCCCCGGACCCCGCATTCACTGTATCCGCTCTCCCCGGACCCCGCATTCACCGTATCCGCTCTCCCCGGACCCCGCATTCACCATGTCCGCTCTCCCCGGACCCCGCATTTACCGTATCTGCTCTCCCCGGAACCTGCATTCACCATATCCGCTCTCCCCGGACCCCGCATTCACTATATCCGCTCTCCCCGGACCCCGCATTCACTATTTTCGCTCTCCCCGGACCCCGCATTCACCGTATCCGCTCTCCCCGGTCCTCGCATTCACTATATCCGCTCTCCGGACCCCGCATTCACTATATCCGCTCTCCCCGGACCCCGCATTCACCGTATCCGCTCTCCCCGGACCCCGCATTCACTATATCTGCTCTCCCCGGACCCCGCATTCACCATATCCGCTCTCCCCGGACCCCGCATTCACCGTATCCGCTCTCCCCGGACCCCGCATTCACTATATCCGCTCTCCCCGGATCCCGCATTCACTATATCCGCTCTCCCCGGACCCCGCATTCACTATATCCGCTCTCCCCGGACCCCGCATTCGCTATATCCGCTCTCCCCGGACCCCGCATTCACCGTATCCGCTCTCCCCGGATCCCGCATTCACCATATACGCTCTCCCCGGACCCCGCATTCACCGTATCCGCTCTCCCCGGATCCCGCATTCACCATATCCGCTCTCCCCGGACCCCGCATTCACTATATCCGCTCTCCCCGGACCCCGCATTCACTATATCCGCTCTCCCCGGACCCCGCATTCACTATATCCGCTCTCCCCGGACCCCGCATTCACCGTATCCGCTCTCCCTGGACCCCGCATTCACCGTATCCGCTCTCCCCGGACCCCGCATTCACTATATCCGCTCTCCCCGGACCCCGCATTCACCATATCCGCTCTCCCCGGACCCCGCATTCACTATATCCGCTTTCCCCGGACCCCGCATTCACTATATCCGCTCTCCCCGGACTCCGCATTCACTATATCCGCTCTCCCCGGACCCCGCATTCACCGTATCCGCTCTCCCCGGACCCCGCATTCACCGTATCCGCTCTCCCCGGACCCCGCATTCACCATATTCGCTCACCCCGGACCCCGCATTCACTATATCCGCTCTCCCCGGACCCCGCATTCACTGTATCCGCTGTCCCCGGACCCCGCATTCACTATATCCGCTCTCCCCGGACCCCGCATTCACTGTATCCGCTCTCCCCGGACCCCGCATTCACTGTATCCGCTCTCCCCGGACCCCGCATTCACTGTATCCGCTCTCCCCGGACCCCGCATTCACTGTATCCGCTCTCCCCGGACCCCGCATTCACTGTATCCGCTCTCCCCGGACCCCGCATTCACTATATCCGCTCTCCCCGGACCCCGCATTCACTGTATCCGCTCTCCCCGGACCCCGCATTCACTGTATCCGCTCTCCCCGGACCCCGCATTCACTATATCCGCTCTCCCCGGACCCCGCATTCACTATATCCGCTCTCCCCGGACCCCGCATTCGCTATATCCGCTTTCCCCGGACCCCGCATTCCCTATATCCGCTCTCCCCGGACCCCGCATTCACCATATCCGCTCTCCCCGGACCCCGCATTCACCATATCCGCTCTCCCCGGACCCCGCATTCACTATATCCGCTCTCCCCGGACCCCGCATTCACTATATCCGCTCTCCCCGGACCCCGCATTCACTATATCCGCTCTCCCCCGACCCCGCATTCGCTATATCCGCTCTCCCCGGACCCCGCATTCGCTATATCCGCTTTCCCCGGACCCCGCATTCGCTATATCCGCTCTCCCCGGACCCCGCATTCACCGTATCCGCTCTCCCCGGACCCCGCATTCGCTATATCCGCTTTCCCCGGACCCCGCATTCACCGTATCCGCTCTCCCCGAACCCCGCATTCACTATATCCGCTCTCCCCGGACCCCACATTCACCGTATCCGCTCTCCCCGGACTCCGCATTCACTATATCCGCTCTCCCCGGACCCCGCATTCGCTATATCCGCTCTCCCCGGACCCCGCATTCACCGTATCCGCTCTCCCCGGACCCCGCATTCACCGTATCCGCTCTCCCCGGACCCCGCATTCACTATGTCCGCTCTCCCCGGACCCCGCATTCACCGTATCCGCTCTCCCCGGACCCCGCATTCACCATGTCCGCTCTCCCCGGACCCCGCATTTACCGTATCTGCTCTCCCCGGACCCTGCATTCACCATATCCGCTCTCCCCGGACCCCGCATTCACCATATCCGCTCTCCCCGGACCCCGCATTCACTATTTTTGCTCTCCCCGGACCCCGCATTCACCGTATCCGCTCTCCCCGGTCCCCGCATTCACTATATCTGCTCTCCCCGGACCCCGCATTCGCCGTATCCGCTCTCCCCGAACCCCGCATTCACTATATCCGCTCTCCCCGGACCCCGCATTCACTGTATCCGCTCTCCCCGGACCCCGCATTCACTGTATCCGCTCTCCCCGGACCCCGCATTCACTATATCTGCTCTCCCCGGACCCCGCATTCACCATATCCGCTCTCCCCGGACCCCGCATTCACCATATCCGCTCTCCCCGGACCCCGCATTCACCATATCCGCTCTCCCCGGACCCCGCATTCACCATATCTGCTCTCCCAGGACCCCGCATTCACCATATCCGCTCTCCCCGGACCCCGCATTCACTATATCCGCTCTCCCCGGACCCCGCATTCACTATATCTGCTCTCCCCGGACCCCGCATTCACCGTATCCACTCTCCCCGGACACCGCATTCACCGTATCCGCTCTACCCAGACCCCGCATTCACCGTATCCGCTCTCCCCGGACCCCGCATTCACCGTATCCCCTCTCCCCGGACCCCGCATTCACCGTATCCGCTCTCCCCGGACCCCGCATTCACCATATTTGCTCTCCCCGGACCCCGCATTCACCATATCCGCTCTCCCCGGACCCCGCATTCACCGTATCCGCTCTCCCCGGACCCCGCATTCACTATATCCGCTCTCCCCGGATCCCGCATTCACTATATCTGCTCTCCCCGGACTCCGCATTCACTATATCCGCTCTCCCCGTACCCCGCATTCACTGTATCCGCTCTCCCCGGACCCGGCATTCACCGTATCCGCTCTCCCCGGACCCCGCATTCGCTATATCCGCTTTCCCCGGACCCCGCATTCACCGTATCCGCTCTCCCCGGACCCCGCATTCACTATATCCGCTCTCCCCGGACCCCGCATTCACCGTATCCGCTCTCCCCGGACCCCGCATTCACCGTATCCGCTCTCCCCGGACCCCGCATTCACCGTATCCGCTCTCCCCGGACCCCGCATTCACCATATCCGCTCTCCCCGAACCCCGCATTCGCTATATCCGCTTTCCCCGGACCCCACATTCACCGTTTCCGCTCTCCCCGGACCCCGCATTCACTATATCCGCTGTCCCCGGACCCCACATTCACTGTATCCGCTCTCCCCGGACCCCGCATTCACTATATCCGCTGTCCCCGGACCCCACATTCACTGTATCCCCTCTCCCCGGACTCCGCATTCACTATATCCGCTCTCCCCGGACCCCGCATTCACTATATCCGCTCTCCCCGGACCCCGCATTCACTGTATCCGCTCTCCCCGGACCCCGCATTCACTGTATCCGCTCTCCCCGGACCCCGCATTCACTATATCCGCTCTCCCCGGACCCCGCATTCACTGTATCCGCTCTCCCCGGACCCCGCATTCACTGTATCCGCTCTCCCCGGACCCCGCATTCACTGTATCCGCTCTCCCCGGACCCCGCATTCGCTATATCCGCTCTCCCCGGACCCCGCATTCACCATATCCGCTCTCCCCGGACCCCGCATTCGCTATATCCGCTCTCCCCGGACCCCGCATTCGACATATCCGCTCTCCCCGGACCCCGCATTCACCATATCCGCTCTCCCCGGACCCCGCATTCACCATATCCGCTCTCCCCGGACCCCGCATTCACCATATCCGCTCTCCCCGGACCCCGCATTCGCTATATCCGCTTTCCCCGGACCCCGCATTCACTATATCCGCTCTCCCCGGACCCCGCATTCACTATATCCGCTCTCCCCGGACCCCGCATTCACCATATCCGCTCTCCCCGGACCCCGCATTCACCATATCCGCTCTCCCCGGACCCCGCATTCACTATATCCGCTCTCCCCGGACCCCGCATTCACCATATCCGCTCTCCCCGGACCCCGCATTCACCATATCCGCTCTCCCCGGACCCCGCATTCACCATATCCGCTCTCCCCGGACCCCGCATTCGCTATATCCGCTCTCCCCGGACCCCGCATTCGACATATCCGCTCTCCCCGGACCCCGCATTCACTATATCCGCTCTCCCCGGACCCCGCATTCACCATATCCGCTCTCCCCGGACCCCGCATTCACCATATCCGCTCTCCCCGGACCACGCATTCACCATATCCGCTCTCCCCGGACCCCGCATTCACCATATCCGCTCTCCCCGGACCCCGCATTCACTATATCCGCTCTCCCCGGACCCCGCATTCACTATATCCGCTCTCCCCGGACCCCGCATTCACTATATCCGCTCTCCCCGGACCCCGCATTCACCATATCCGCTCTCCCCGGACCCCGCATTCACCATATCCGCTCTCCCCGGACCCCGCATTCACTATATCCGCTCTCCCCGGACCCCGCATTCGCTATACCCGCTCTCCCCGGACCCCGCATTCACCGTATCCGCTCTCCCCGGACCCCGCATTCACCGTATCCGCTCTCCCCGGACCCCGCATTCACCGTATCCGCTCTCCCCGGACCCCGCATTCACCATATCCGCTCTCCCCGGACCCCGCATTCGCTATGTCCGCTTTCCCCGGACCCCGCATTCACCGTATCCGCTCTCCCCGGACCCCGCATTCGCTATGTCCGCTTTCCCCGGACCCCGCATTCACCGTATCCGCTCTCCCCGGACCCCGCATTCACTATATCCGCTCTCCCCGGACCCCACATTCACCGTATCCGCTCTCCCCGGACCCGCATTCGCTATATCCGCTCTCCCCGGACCCCGCATTCACTATATCCGCTCTCCCCGGACCCCGCATTCGCTATATCCGCTTTCCCCGTACCCCGCATTCGCCGTATCCGCTTTCCCCGGACCCCGCATTCACCGTATATGCTCTCCCCGGACCCCGCATTCACTGTATCCGCTCTCCCCGGACTCCGCATTCACTATATCCGCTCTCCCCGGACCCCGCATTCGCTATACCCGCTCTCCCCGGACCCCGCATTCACCGTATCCGCTCTCCCCGGACCCCGCATTCACCGTATCCGCTCTCCCCGGACCCCGCATTCACCGTATCCGCTCTCCCCGGACCCCGCATTCACCATATCCGCTCTCCCCGGACCCCGCATTCGCTATATCCGCTTTCCCCGGACCCCGCATTCACCGTATCCGCTCTCCCCTGACCCCGCATTCACTATATCCGCTCTCCCCGGACCCCACATTCACCGTATCCGCTCTCCCCGGACCCCGCATTCGCTATATCCGCTTTCCCCGGACCCCGCATTCACTATATCCGCTCTCCCCGGACCCGCATTTGCTATATCCGCTCTCCCCGGACCCCGCATTCACCGTATCCGCTCTCCCCGGACCCCGCATTCACCGTATCCGCTCTCCCCGGACCCCGCATTCACCGTATCCGCTCTCCCCGGACCCCGCATTCACCATGTCCGCTCTCCCCGGACCCCGCATTTACCGTATCTGCTCTCCCCGGACCCTGCATTCACCATATCCGCTCTCCCCGGACCCCGCATTCACTATATCCGCTCTCCCCGGACCCCGCATTCACTATTTTCGCTCTCCCCGGACCCCGCATTCACCGTATCCGCTCTCCCCGGACCCCGCATTCACTATATCCGCTCTCCCCGGACCCCGCATTCACTATTCTCGCTCTCCCCGGACCCCGCATTCCCCGTATCCGCTCTCCCCGGATCCCGCATTCACCATATCCGCTCTCCCCGGACCCCGCATTCACCGTATCCGCTCTCCCTGGACCCCGCATTCACCGTATCCGCTCTCCCCGGACCCCGCATTCACTATATCCGCTCTCCCCGGACCCCGCATTCACCATATCCGCTCTCCCCGGACCCCGCATTCACTATATCCGCTCTCCCCGGACCCCGCATTCACCATATCCGCTCTCCCCGGACCCCGCATTCACTATATCCGCTCTCCCCGGACCCTGCATTCACTATATCCGCTCTCCCCGGACCCCGCATTCGCTATATTCGCTTTCCCCGGACCCCGCATTCACCGTATCCACTCTCCCCGGACCCCGCATTCACTATATCCGCTCTCCCCGGACTCCGCATTCACTATATCCGCTCTCCCCGGACCCCGCATTCACCGTATCCGCTCTCCCCGGACCCCGCATTCACCGTATCCGCTCTCCCCGGACCCCGCATTCACCGTATCCGCTCTCCCCGGACCCCGCATTCACCGTATCCGCTCTCCCCGGACCCCGCATTCGCTATATCCGCTTTCCCCGGACCCCACATTCACCGTATCCGCTCTCCCCGGACCCCGCATTCACTATATCCGCTCTCCCCGGACCCCGCATTCACTGTATCCGCTCTCCCCGGACCCCGCATTCACTGTATCCGCTCTCCCCGGACCCCGCATTCACTGTATCCGCTCTCCCCGGACCCCGCATTCACTGTATCCGCTCTCCCCGGACCCCGCATTCACTATATCCGCTCTCCCCGGACCCCGCATTCACTGTATCCGCTCTCCCCGGACCCCGCATTCACTGTATCCGCTCTCCCCGGACCCCGCATTCACTATATCCGCTCTCCCCGGACCCCACATTCACCGTATCCGCTCTCCCCGGACTCCGCATTCACTATATCCGCTCTCCCCGGACCCGCATTCGCTATATCCGCTCTCCCCGGACCCCGCATTCACCGTATCCGCTCTCCCCGGACCCCGCATTCACTATGTCCGCTCTCCCCGGACCCCGCATTCACCGTATCCGCTCTCCCCGGACCCCGCATTCACCATGTCCGCTCTCCCCGGACCCCGCATTTACCGTATCTGCTCTCCCCGGAACCTGCATTCACCATATCCGCTCTCCCCGGACCCCGCATTCACTATATCCGCTCTCCCCGGACCCCGCATTCACTATTTTCGCTCTCCCCGGACCCCGCATTCACCGTATCCGCTCTCCCCGGTCCTCGCATTCACTATATCCGCTCTCCGGACCCCGCATTCACTATATCCGCTCTCCCCGGACCCCGCATTCACCGTATCCGCTCTCCCCGGACCCCGCATTCACTATATCCGCTCTCCCCGGATCCCGCATTCACTATATCTGCTCTCCCCGGACCCCGCATTCACCATATCCGCTCTCCCCGGACCCCGCATTCACCGTATCCGCTCTCCCCGGACCCCGCATTCACTATATCCGCTCTCCCCGGATCCCGCATTCACTATATCCGCTCTCCCCGGAACCCGCATTCACTATATCCGCTCTCCCCGGACCCCGCATTCGCTATATCCGCTCTCCCCGGACCCCGCATTCACCGTATCCGCTCTCCCCGGATCCCGCATTCACCATATCCGCTCTCCCCGGACCCCGCATTCACCGTATCCGCTCTCCCCGGATCCCGCATTCACCATATCCGCTCTCCCCGGACCCCGCATTCACTATATCCGCTCTCCCCGGACCCCGCATTCACTATATCCGCTCTCCCCGGACCCCGCATTCAATATATCCGCTCTCCCCGGACCCCGCATTCACCGTATCCGCTCTCCCTGGACCCCGCATTCACCGTATCCGCTCTCCCCGGACCCCGCATTCACTATATCCGCTCTCCCCGGACCCCGCATTCACCATATCCGCTCTCCCCGGACCCCGCATTCACTATATCCGCTTTCCCCGGACCCCGCATTCACTATATCCGCTCTCCCCGGAATCCGCATTCACTATATCCGCTCTCCCCGGACCCCGCATTCACCGTATCCGCTCTCCCCGGACCCCGCATTCACCGTATCCGCTCTCCCCGGACCCCGCATTCACCATATTCGCTCTCCCCGGACCCCGCATTCACTATATCCGCTCTCCCCGGACCCCGCATTCACTGTATCCGCTCTCCCCGGACCCCGCATTCACTATATCCGCTCTCCCCGGACCCCGCATTCACTGTATCCGCTCTCCCCGGACCCCGCATTCACTGTATCCGCTCTCCCCGGACCCCGCATTCACTATATCCGCTCTCCCCGGACCCCGCATTCACTGTATCCGCTCTCCCCGGACCCCGCATTCACTGTATCCGCTCTCCCCGGACCCCGCATTCACTATATCCGCTCTCCCCGGACCCCGCATTCACTGTATCCGCTCTCCCCGGACCCCGCATTCACTGTATCCGCTCTCATTGGACCCCGCATTCACTGTATCCGCTCTCCCCGGACCCCGCATTCACTATATCCGCTCTCCCCGGACCCCGCATTCACTATATCCGCTTTCCCCGGACCCCGCATTCGCTATATCCGCTTTCCCCGGACCCCGCATTCACCATATCCGCTCTCCCCGGACCCCGCATTCACCATATCCGCTCTCCCCGGACCCCGCATTCACCATATCCGCTCTCCCCGGACCCCGCATTCGCTATATCCGCTCTCCCCGGACCCCGCATTCACCATATCCGCTCTCCCCGGACCCCGCATTCGCTATATCCGCTCTCCCCGGACCCCGCATTCGCTATATCCGCTCTCCCCGGACCCCGCATTCGCTATATCCGCTTTCCCCGGACCCCGCATTCGCTATATCCGCTCTCCCCGGACCCCGCATTCACCATATCCGCTCTCCCCGGACCCCGCATTCACCATATCCGCTCTCCCCGGACCCCGCATTCACTATATCCGCTCTCCCCGGACCCCGCATTCACCGTATCCGCTCTCCCCGGACTCCGCATTCACTATATCCGCTCTCCCCGGACCCGCATTCGCTATATCCGCTCTCCCCGGACCCCGCATTCACCGTATCCGCTCTCCCCGGACCCCGCATTCACTATGTCCGCTCTCCCCGGACCCCGCATTCACCGTATCCGCTCTCCCCGGACCCCGCATTCACCATGTCCGCTCTCCCCGGACCCCGCATTTACCGTATCTGCTCTCCCCGGAACCTGCATTCACCATATCCGCTCTCCCCGGACCCCGCATTCACTATATCCGCTCTCCCCGGACCCCGCATTCACTATTTTCGCTCTCCCCGGACCCCGCATTCACCGTATCCGCTCTCCCCGGTCCTCGCATTCACTATATCCGCTCTCCGGACCCCGCATTCACTATATCCGCTCTCCCCGGACCCCGCATTCACCGTATCCGCTCTCCCCGGACCCCGCATTCACTATATCCGCTCTCCCCGGATCCCGCATTCACTATATCTGCTCTCCCCGGACCCCGCATTCACCATATCCGCTCTCCCCGGACCCCGCATTCACCGTATCCGCTCTCCCCGGACCCCGCATTCACTATATCCGCTCTCCCCGGATCCCGCATTCACTATATCCGCTCTCCCCGGAACCCGCATTCACTATATCCGCTCTCCCCGGACCCCGCATTCGCTATATCCGCTCTCCCCGGACCCCGCATTCACCGTATCCGCTCTCCCCGGATCCCGCATTCACCATATCCGCTCTCCCCGGACCCCGCATTCACCGTATCCGCTCTCCCCGGATCCCGCATTCACCATATCCGCTCTCCCCGGACCCCGCATTCACTATATCCGCTCTCCCCGGACCCCGCATTCACTATATCCGCTCTCCCCGGACCCCGCATTCACTATATCCGCTCTCCCCGGACCCCGCATTCACCGTATCCGCTCTCCCTGGACCCCGCATTCACCGTATCCGCTCTCCCCGGACCCCGCATTCACTATATCCGCTCTCCCCGGACCCCGCATTCACCATATCCGCTCTCCCCGGACCCCGCATTCACTATATCCGCTTTCCCCGGACCCCGCATTCACTATATCCGCTCTCCCCGGAATCCGCATTCACTATATCCGCTCTCCCCGGACCCCGCATTCACCGTATCCGCTCTCCCCGGACCCCGCATTCACCGTATCCGCTCTCCCCGGACCCCGCATTCACCATATTCGCTCTCCCCGGACCCCGCATTCACTATATCCGCTCTCCCCGGACCCCGCATTCACTGTATCCGCTCTCCCCGGACCCCGCATTCACTATATCCGCTCTCCCCGGACCCCGCATTCACTGTATCCGCTCTCCCCGGACCCCGCATTCACTGTATCCGCTCTCCCCGGACCCCGCATTCACTATATCCGCTCTCCCCGGACCCCGCATTCACTGTATCCGCTCTCCCCGGACCCCGCATTCACTGTATCCGCTCTCCCCGGACCCCGCATTCACTATATCCGCTCTCCCCGGACCCCGCATTCACTGTATCCGCTCTCCCCGGACCCCGCATTCACTGTATCCGCTCTCATTGGACCCCGCATTCACTGTATCCGCTCTCCCCGGACCCCGCATTCACTATATCCGCTCTCCCCGGACCCCGCATTCACTATATCCGCTTTCCCCGGACCCCGCATTCGCTATATCCGCTTTCCCCGGACCCCGCATTCACCATATCCGCTCTCCCCGGACCCCGCATTCACCATATCCGCTCTCCCCGGACCCCGCATTCACCATATCCGCTCTCCCCGGACCCCGCATTCGCTATATCCGCTCTCCCCGGACCCCGCATTCACCATATCCGCTCTCCCCGGACCCCGCATTCGCTATATCCGCTCTCCCCGGACCCCGCATTCGCTATATCCGCTCTCCCCGGACCCCGCATTCGCTATATCCGCTTTCCCCGGACCCCGCATTCGCTATATCCGCTCTCCCCGGACCCCGCATTCACCATATCCGCTCTCCCCGGACCCCGCATTCACCATATCCGCTCTCCCCGGACCCCGCATTCACTATATTAGCTCTCCCCGGACCCTGCATTCACTATATCCGCTCTCCCCGGACCCCGCATTCACCGTATCCGCTCTCCCCGGACCCCGCATTCACTATATCCGCTCTCCCCGGACCCCGCATTCACCATATCCGCTCTCCCCGGACCCCGCATTCACTGTATCCGCTCTCCCCGGACCCCGCATTCACCATATCCGCTCTCCCCGGACCCCGCATTCACCATATCCGCTCTCCCCGGACCCCGCATTCACTATATCCGCTCTCCCCGGACCCCGCATTCGCTATACCCGCTCTCCCCGGACCCCGCATTCACCGTATCCGCTCTCCCCGGACCCCGCATTCACCGTATCCGCTCTCCCCGGACCCCGCATTCACCGTATCCGCTCTCCCCGGACCCCGCATTCACCATATCCGCTCTCCCCGGACCCCGCATTCGCTATGTCCGCTTTCCCCGGACCCCGCATTCACCGTATCCGCTCTCCCCGGACCCCGCATTCACTATATCCGCTCTCCCCGGACCCCACATTCACCGTATCCGCTCTCCCCGGACCCGCATTCGCTATATCCGCTCTCCCCGGACCCCGCATTCACTATATCCGCTCTCCCCGGACCCCGCATTCGCTATATCCGCTTTCCCCGTACCCCGCATTCGCCGTATCCGCTTTCCCCGGACCCCGCATTCACCGTATCCGCTCTCCCCGGACCCCGCATTCACTGTATCCGCTCTCCCCGGACTCCGCATTCACTATATCCGCTCTCCCCGGACCCCGCATTCGCTATACCCGCTCTCCCCGGACCCCGCATTCACCGTATCCGCTCTCCCCGGACCCCGCATTCACCGTATCCGCTCTCCCCGGACCCCGCATTCACCGTATCCGCTCTCCCCGGACCCCGCATTCACCATATCCGCTCTCCCCGGACCCCGCATTCGCTATATCCGCTTTCCCCGGACCCCGCATTCACCGTATCCGCTCTCCCCTGACCCCGCATTCACTATATCCGCTCTCCCCGGACCCCACATTCACCGTATCCGCTCTCCCCGGACTCCGCATTCACTATATCCGCTCTCCCCGGACCCGCATTTGCTATATCCGCTCTCCCCGGACCCCGCATTCACCGTATCCGCTCTCCCCGGACCCCGCATTCACCGTATCCGCTCTCCCCGGACCCCGCATTCACTATGTCCGCTCTCCCCGGACCCCGCATTCACCGTATCCGCTCTCCCCGGACCCCGCATTCACCATGTCCGCTCTCCCCGGACCCCGCATTTACCGTATCTGCTCTCCCCGGACCCTGCATTCACCATATCCGCTCTCCCCGGACCCCGCATTCACTATATCCGCTCTCCCCGGACCCCGCATTCACTATTTTCGCTCTCCCCGGACCCCGCATTCACCGTATCCGCTCTCCCCGGACCCCGCATTCACTATATCCGCTCTCCCCGGACCCCGCATTCACTATTCTCGCTCTCCCCGGACCCCGCATTCCCCGTATCCGCTCTCCCCGGATCCCGCATTCACCATATCCGCTCTCCCCGGTCCCCGCATTCACCGTATCCGCTCTCCCTGGACCCCGCATTCACCGTATCCGCTCTCCCCGGAACCCGCATTCACTATATCCGCTCTCCCCGGACCCCGCATTCACCATATCCGCTCTCCCCGGACCCCGCATTCACTATATCCGCTCTCCCCGGACCCCGCATTCACCATATCCGCTCTCCCCGGACCCCGCATTCACTATATCCGCTCTCCCCGGACCCTGCATTCACTATATCCGCTCTCCCCGGACCCCGCATTCGCTATATTCGCTTTCCCCGGACCCCGCATTCACCGTATCCACTCTCCCCGGACCCCGCATTCACTATATCCGCTCTCCCCGGACTCCGCATTCACTATATCCGCTCTCCCCGGACCCCGCATTCACCGTATCCGCTCTCCCCGGACCCCGCATTCACCGTATCCGCTCTCCCCGGACCCCGCATTCACCGTATCCGCTCTCCCCGGACCCCGCATTCACCGTATCCGCTCTCCCCGGACCCCGCATTCGCTATATCCGCTTTCCCCGGACCCCACATTCACCGTATCCGCTCTCCCCGGACCCCGCATTCACTATATCCGCTCTCCCCGGACCCCGCATTCACTATATCCGCTCTCCCCGGACCCCGCATTCACTGTATCCGCTCTCCCCGGACCCCGCATTCACTGTATCCGCTCTCCCCGGACCCCGCATTCACTGTATCCGCTCTCCCCGGACCCCGCATTCACTGTATCCGCTCTCCCCGGACCCCGCATTCACTGTATCCGCTCTCCCCGGACCCCGCATTCACTATATCCGCTCTCCCCGTACCCCGCATTCACTGTATCCGCTCTCCCCGGACCCCGCATTCACTGTATCCGCTCTCCCCGGACCCCGCATTCACTATATCCGCTCTCCCCGGACCCCACATTCACCGTATCCGCTCTCCCCGGACTCCGCATTCACTATATCCGCTCTCCCCGGACCCGCATTCGCTATATCCGCTCTCCCCGGACCCCGCATTCACCGTATCCGCTCTCCCCGGACCCCGCATTCACTATGTCCGCTCTCCCCGGACCCCGCATTCACCGTATCCGCTCTCCCCGGACCCCGCATTCACCATGTCCGCTCTCCCCGGACCCCGCATTTACCGTATCTGCTCTCCCCGGAACCTGCATTCACCATATCCGCTCTCCCCGGACCCCGCATTCACTATATCCGCTCTCCCCGGACCCCGCATTCACTATTTTCGCTCTCCCCGGACCCCGCATTCACCGTATCCGCTCTCCCCGGTCCTCGCATTCACTATATCCGCTCTCCGGACCCCGCATTCACTATATCCGCTCTCCCCGGACCCCGCATTCACTATATCCGCTCTCCCCGGACCCCGCATTCGCTATACCCGCTCTCCCCGGACCCCGCATTCACCGTATCCGCTCTCCCCGGACCCCGCATTCACCGTATCCGCTCTCCCCGGACCCCGCATTCACCGTATCCGCTCTCCCCGGACCCCGCATTCACCATATCCGCTCTCCCCGGACCCCGCATTCGCTATGTCCGCTTTCCCCGGACCCCGCATTCACCGTATCCGCTCTCCCCGGACCCCGCATTCGCTATGTCCGCTTTCCCCGGACCCCGCATTCACCGTATCCGCTCTCCCCGGACCCCGCATTCACTATATCCGCTCTCCCCGGACCCCACATTCACCGTATCCGCTCTCCCCGGACCCGCATTCGCTATATCCGCTCTCCCCGGACCCCGCATTCACTATATCCGCTCTCCCCGGACCCCGCATTTGCTATATCCGCTTTCCCCGTACCCCGCATTCGCCGTATCCGCTTTCCCCGGACCCCGCATTCACCGTATATGCTCTCCCCGGACCCCGCATTCACTGTATCCGCTCTCCCCGGACTCCGCATTCACTATATCCGCTCTCCCCGGACCCCGCATTCGCTATACCCGCTCTCCCCGGACCCCGCATTCACCGTATCCGCTCTCCCCGGACCCCGCATTCACCGTATCCGCTCTCCCCGGACCCCGCATTCACCGTATCCGCTCTCCCCGGACCCCGCATTCACCTTATCCGCTCTCCCCGGACCCCGCATTCGCTATATCCGCTTTCCCCGGACCCCGCATTCACCGTATCCGCTCTCCCCTGACCCCGCATTCACTATATCCGCTCTCCCCGGACCCCACATTCACCGTATCCGCTCTCCCCTGACCCCGCATTCACTATATCCGCTCTCCCCGGACCCCGCATTCGCTATATCCGCTCTCCCCGGACCCGCATTTGCTATATCCGCTCTCCCCGGACCCCGCATTCACCGTATCCGCTCTCCCCGGACCCCGCATTCACCGTATCCGCTCTCCCCGGACCCCGCATTCACCGTATCCGCTCTCCCCGGACCCCGCATTCACCATGTCCGCTCTCCCCGGACCCCGCATTTACCGTATCTGCTCTCCCCGGACCCTGCATTCACCATATCCGCTCTCCCCGGACCCCGCATTCACTATATCCGCTCTCCCCGGACCACGCATTCACTATTTTCGCTCTCCCCGGACCCCGCATTCACCGTATCCGCTCTCCCCGGACCCCGCATTCACTATATCCGCTCTCCCCGGACCCCGCATTCACTATTCTCGCTCTCCCCGGACCCCGCATTCCCCGTATCCGCTCTCCCCGGATCCCGCATTCACCATATCCGCTCTCCCCGGACCCCGCATTCACCGTATCCGCTCTCCCTGGACCCCGCATTCACCGTATCCGCTCTCCCCGGACCCCGCATTCACTATATCCGCTCTCCCCGGACCCCGCATTCACCATATCCGCTCTCCCCGGACCCCGCATTCACTAT
Organism: Staurois parvus; assembly: GCF_062004578.1. Taxonomy (NCBI): domain Eukaryota; kingdom Metazoa; phylum Chordata; class Amphibia; order Anura; family Ranidae; genus Staurois; species Staurois parvus. The sequence continues at coordinate 18,059 of NW_028320456.1, forward strand.
ATCCGCTCTCCCCGGACCCCGCATTCACCATATCCGCTCTCCCCGGACCCCGCATTCACTATATCCGCTCTCCCCGGACCCTGCATTCACTATATCCGCTCTCCCCGGACCCCGCATTCGCTATATTCGCTTTCCCCGGACCCCGCATTCACCGTATCCACTCTCCCCGGACCCCGCATTCACTATATCCGCTCTCCCCGGACTCCGCATTCACTATATCCGCTCTCCCCGGACCCCGCATTCACCGTATCCGCTCTCCCCGGACCCCGCATTCACCGTATCCGCTCTCCCCGGACCCCGCATTCACCGTATCCGCTCTCCCCGGACCCCGCATTCACCGTATCCGCTCTCCCCGGACCCCGCATTCGCTATATCCGCTTTCCCCGGACCCCACATTCACCGTATCCGCTCTCCCCGGACCCCGCATTCACTATATCCGCTCTCCCCGGACCCCGCATTCACTATATCCGCTCTCCCCGGACCCCGCATTCACTGTATCCGCTCTCCCCGGACCCCGCATTCACTGTATCCGCTCTCCCCGGACCCCGCATTCACTGTATCCGCTCTCCCCGGACCCCGCATTCACTGTATCCGCTCTCCCCGGACCCCGCATTCACTATATCCGCTCTCCCCGGACCCCGCATTCACTGTATCCGCTCTCCCCGGACCCCGCATTCACTGTATCCGCTCTCCCCGGACCCCGCATTCACTATATCCGCTCTCCCCGGACCCCACATTCACCGTATCCGCTCTCCCCGGACTCCGCATTCACTATATCCGCTCTCCCCGGACCCGCATTCGCTATATCCGCTCTCCCCGGACCCCGCATTCACCGTATCCGCTCTCCCCGGACCCCGCATTCACTATGTCCGCTCTCCCCGGACCCCGCATTCACCGTATCCGCTCTCCCCGGACCCCGCATTCACCATGTCCGCTCTCCCCGGACCCCGCATTTACCGTATCTGCTCTCCCCGGAACCTGCATTCACCATATCCGCTCTCCCCGGACCCCGCATTCACTATATCCGCTCTCCCCGGACCCCGCATTCACTATTTTCGCTCTCCCCGGACCCCGCATTCACCGTATCCGCTCTCCCCGGTCCTCGCATTCACTATATCCGCTCTCCGGACCCCGCATTCACTATATCCGCTCTCCCCGGACCCCGCATTCACCGTATCCGCTCTCCCCGGACCCCGCATTCACTATATCCGCTCTCCCCGGATCCCGCATTCACTATATCTGCTCTCCCCGGACCCCGCATTCACCATATCCGCTCTCCCCGGACCCCGCATTCACCGTATCCGCTCTCCCCGGACCCCGCATTCACTATATCCGCTCTCCCCGGATCCCGCATTCACTATATCCGCTCTCCCCGGAACCCGCATTCACTATATCCGCTCTCCCCGGACCCCGCATTCGCTATATCCGCTCTCCCCGGACCCCGCATTCACCGTATCCGCTCTCCCCGGATCCCGCATTCACCATATCCGCTCTCCCCGGACCCCGCATTCACCGTATCCGCTCTCCCCGGACCCCGCATTCACTATATCCGCTCTCCCCGGACCCCGCATTCACCATATCCGCTCTCCCCGGACCCCGCATTCACTATATCCGCTTTCCCCGGACCCCGCATTCACTATATCCGCTCTCCCCGGAATCCGCATTCACTATATCCGCTCTCCCCGGACCCCGCATTCACCGTATCCGCTCTCCCCGGACCCCGCATTCACCGTATCCGCTCTCCCCGGACCCCGCATTCACCATATTCGCTCTCCCCGGACCCCGCATTCACTATATCCGCTCTCCCCGGACCCCGCATTCACTGTATCCGCTCTCCCCGGACCCCGCATTCACTATATCCGCTCTCCCCGGACCCCGCATTCACTGTATCCGCTCTCCCCGGACCCCGCATTCACTGTATCCGCTCTCCCCGGACCCCGCATTCACTATATCCGCTCTCCCCGGACCCCGCATTCACTGTATCCGCTCTCCCCGGACCCCGCATTCACTGTATCCGCTCTCCCCGGACCCCGCATTCACTATATCCGCTCTCCCCGGACCCCGCATTCACTGTATCCGCTCTCCCCGGACCCCGCATTCACTGTATCCGCTCTCATTGGACCCCGCATTCACTGTATCCGCTCTCCCCGGACCCCGCATTCACTATATCCGCTCTCCCCGGACCCCGCATTCACTGTATCCGCTCTCATTGGACCCCGCATTCACTGTATCCGCTCTCCCCGGACCCCGCATTCACTATATCCGCTTTCCCCGGACCCCGCATTCGCTATATCCGCTTTCCCCGGACCCCGCATTCACCATATCCGCTCTCCCCGGACCCCGCATTCACCATATCCGCTCTCCCCGGACCCCGCATTCACCATATCCGCTCTCCCCGGACCCCGCATTCGCTATATCCGCTCTCCCCGGACCCCGCATTCACCATATCCGCTCTCCCCGGACCCCGCATTCGCTATATCCGCTCTCCCCGGACCCCGCATTCGCTATATCCGCTCTCCCCGGACCCCGCATTCGCTATATCCGCTTTCCCCGGACCCCGCATTCGCTATATCCGCTCTCCCCGGACCCCGCATTCACCATATCCGCTCTCCCCGGACCCCGCATTCACCATATCCGCTCTCCCCGGACCCCGCATTCACTATATTAGCTCTCCCCGGACCCTGCATTCACTATATCCGCTCTCCCCGGACCCCGCATTCACCGTATCCGCTCTCCCCGGACCCCGCATTCACTATATCCGCTCTCCCCGGACCCCGCATTCACCATATCCGCTCTCCCCGGACCCCGCATTCACTGTATCCGCTCTCCCCGGACCCCGCATTCACCATATCCGCTCTCCCCGGACCCCGCATTCACCATATCCGCTCTCCCCGGACCCCGCATTCACTATATCCGCTCTCCCCGGACCCCGCATTCGCTATACCCGCTCTCCCCGGACCCCGCATTCACCGTATCCGCTCTCCCCGGACCCCGCATTCACCGTATCCGCTCTCCCCGGACCCCGCATTCACCGTATCCGCTCTCCCCGGACCCCGCATTCACCATATCCGCTCTCCCCGGACCCCGCATTCGCTATGTCCGCTTTCCCCGGACCCCGCATTCACCGTATCCGCTCTCCCCGGACCCCGCATTCACTATATCCGCTCTCCCCGGACCCCACATTCACCGTATCCGCTCTCCCCGGACCCGCATTCGCTATATCCGCTCTCCCCGGACCCCGCATTCACTATATCCGCTCTCCCCGGACCCCGCATTCGCTATATCCGCTTTCCCCGTACCCCGCATTCGCCGTATCCGCTTTCCCCGGACCCCGCATTCACCGTATCCGCTCTCCCCGGACCCCGCATTCACTGTATCCGCTCTCCCCGGACTCCGCATTCACTATATCCGCTCTCCCCGGACCCCGCATTCGCTATACCCGCTCTCCCCGGACCCCGCATTCACCGTATCCGCTCTCCCCGGACCCCGCATTCACCGTATCCGCTCTCCCCGGACCCCGCATTCACCGTATCCGCTCTCCCCGGACCCCGCATTCACCATATCCGCTCTCCCCGGACCCCGCATTCGCTATATCCGCTTTCCCCGGACCCCGCATTCACCGTATCCGCTCTCCCCTGACCCCGCATTCACTATATCCGCTCTCCCCGGACCCCACATTCACCGTATCCGCTCTCCCCGGACTCCGCATTCACTATATCCGCTCTCCCCGGACCCGCATTTGCTATATCCGCTCTCCCCGGACCCCGCATTCACCGTATCCGCTCTCCCCGGACCCCGCATTCACCGTATCCGCTCTCCCCGGACCCCGCATTCACTATGTCCGCTCTCCCCGGACCCCGCATTCACCGTATCCGCTCTCCCCGGACCCCGCATTCACCATGTCCGCTCTCCCCGGACCCCGCATTTACCGTATCTGCTCTCCCCGGACCCTGCATTCACCATATCCGCTCTCCCCGGACCCCGCATTCACTATATCCGCTCTCCCCGGACCCCGCATTCACTATTTTCGCTCTCCCCGGACCCCGCATTCACCGTATCCGCTCTCCCCGGACCCCGCATTCACTATATCCGCTCTCCCCGGACCCCGCATTCACTATTCTCGCTCTCCCCGGACCCCGCATTCCCCGTATCCGCTCTCCCCGGATCCCGCATTCACCATATCCGCTCTCCCCGGTCCCCGCATTCACCGTATCCGCTCTCCCTGGACCCCGCATTCACCGTATCCGCTCTCCCCGGAACCCGCATTCACTATATCCGCTCTCCCCGGACCCCGCATTCACCATATCCGCTCTCCCCGGACCCCGCATTCACTATATCCGCTCTCCCCGGACCCCGCATTCACCATATCCGCTCTCCCCGGACCCCGCATTCACTATATCCGCTCTCCCCGGACCCTGCATTCACTATATCCGCTCTCCCCGGACCCCGCATTCGCTATATTCGCTTTCCCCGGACCCCGCATTCACCGTATCCACTCTCCCCGGACCCCGCATTCACTATATCCGCTCTCCCCGGACTCCGCATTCACTATATCCGCTCTCCCCGGACCCCGCATTCACCGTATCCGCTCTCCCCGGACCCCGCATTCACCGTATCCGCTCTCCCCGGACCCCGCATTCACCGTATCCGCTCTCCCCGGACCCCGCATTCACCGTATCCGCTCTCCCCGGACCCCGCATTCGCTATATCCGCTTTCCCCGGACCCCACATTCACCGTATCCGCTCTCCCCGGACCCCGCATTCACTATATCCGCTCTCCCCGGACCCCGCATTCACTATATCCGCTCTCCCCGGACCCCGCATTCACTGTATCCGCTCTCCCCGGACCCCGCATTCACTGTATCCGCTCTCCCCGGACCCCGCATTCACTGTATCCGCTCTCCCCGGACCCCGCATTCACTGTATCCGCTCTCCCCGGACCCCGCATTCACTGTATCCGCTCTCCCCGGACCCCGCATTCACTATATCCGCTCTCCCCGGACCCCACATTCACCGTATCCGCTCTCCCCGGACTCCGCATTCACTATATCCGCTCTCCCCGGACCCGCATTCGCTATATCCGCTCTCCCCGGACCCCGCATTCACCGTATCCGCTCTCCCCGGACCCCGCATTCACTATGTCCGCTCTCCCCGGACCCCGCATTCACCGTATCCGCTCTCCCCGGACCCCGCATTCACCATGTCCGCTCTCCCCGGACCCCGCATTTACCGTATCTGCTCTCCCCGGAACCTGCATTCACCATATCCGCTCTCCCCGGACCCCGCATTCACTATATCCGCTCTCCCCGGACCCCGCATTCACTATTTTCGCTCTCCCCGGACCCCGCATTCACCGTATCCGCTCTCCCCGGTCCTCGCATTCACTATATCCGCTCTCCGGACCCCGCATTCACTATATCCGCTCTCCCCGGACCCCGCATTCACCGTATCCGCTCTCCCCGGACCCCGCATTCACTATATCCGCTCTCCCCGGATCCCGCATTCACTATATCTGCTCTCCCCGGACCCCGCATTCACCATATCCGCTCTCCCCGGACCCCGCATTCACCGTATCCGCTCTCCCCGGACCCCGCATTCACTATATCCGCTCTCCCCGGATCCCGCATTCACTATATCCGCTCTCCCCGGAACCCGCATTCACTATATCCGCTCTCCCCGGACCCCGCATTCGCTATATCCGCTCTCCCCGGACCCCGCATTCACCGTATCCGCTCTCCCCGGATCCCGCATTCACCATATCCGCTCTCCCCGGACCCCGCATTCACCGTATCCGCTCTCCCCGGATCCCGCATTCACCATATCCGCTCTCCCCGGACCCCGCATTCACTATATCCGCTCTCCCCGGACCCCGCATTCACTATATCCGCTCTCCCCGGACCCCGCATTCACTATATCCGCTCTCCCCGGACCCCGCATTCACCGTATCCGCTCTCCCTGGACCCCGCATTCACCGTATCCGCTCTCCCCGGACCCCGCATTCACTATATCCGCTCTCCCCGGACCCCGCATTCACCATATCCGCTCTCCCCGGACCCCGCATTCACTATATCCGCTTTCCCCGGACCCCGCATTCACTATATCCGCTCTCCCCGGAATCCGCATTCACTATATCCGCTCTCCCCGGACCCCGCATTCACCGTATCCGCTCTCCCCGGACCCCGCATTCACCGTATCCGCTCTCCCCGGACCCCGCATTCACCATATTCGCTCTCCCCGGACCCCGCATTCACTATATCCGCTCTCCCCGGACCCCGCATTCACTATATCCGCTCTCCCCGGACCCCGCATTCACTATATCCGCTCTCCCCGGACCCCGCATTCACTGTATCCGCTCTCCCCGGACCCCGCATTCACTGTATCCGCTCTCCCCGGACCCCGCATTCACTATATCCGCTCTCCCCGGACCCCGCATTCACTGTATCCGCTCTCCCCGGACCCCGCATTCACTGTATCCGCTCTCATTGGACCCCGCATTCACTGTATCCGCTCTCCCCGGACCCCGCATTCACTATATCCGCTCTCCCCGGACCCCGCATTCACTATATCCGCTTTCCCCGGACCCCGCATTCGCTATATCCGCTTTCCCCGGACCCCGCATTCACCATATCCGCTCTCCCCGGACCCCGCATTCACCATATCCGCTCTCCCCGGACCCCGCATTCTCCATATCCGCTCTCCCCGGACCCCGCATTCGCTATATCCGCTCTCCCCGGACCCCGCATTCACCATATCCGCTCTCCCCGGACCCCGCATTCGCTATATCCGCTCTCCCCGGACCCCGCATTCGCTATATCCGCTCTCCCGGACCCCGCATTCGCTATATCCGCTTTCCCCGGACCCCGCATTCGCTATATCCGCTCTCCCCGGACCCCGCATTCACCATATCCGCTCTCCCCGGACCCCGCATTCACCATATCCGCTCTCCCCGGACCCCGCATTCACCGTATCCGCTCTCCCCGGACCCCGCATTCACTATATCCGCTCTCCCCGGACCCCGCATTCACTATATCCGCTCTCCCCGGAACCCGCATTCACTATATCCGCTCTCCCCGGACCCCGCATTCACTATATCCGCTCTCCCCGGACCCCGCATTCACTATATCCTCTCTCCCCGGACCCCGCATTCGCTATATCCGCTCTCCCCGGACCCCGCATTCACCGTATCCGCTCTCCCCGGACCCCGCATTCACCATATCAGCTCTCCCCGGACCCCGCATTCACTATATCCGCTGTCCCCGGACCCCACATTCACTGTATCCGCTCTCCCCGGACCCCGCATTCACTATATCCGCTCTCCCCGGACTCCGCATTCACTATATCCGCTCTCCCCGGACCCCGCATTCACTATATCCGCTCTCCCCGGACCCCGCATTCACTATATCCGCTCTCCCCTGACCCCGCATTCACTGTATACGCTCTCCCCGGACCCCGCATTCACTGTATCCGCTCTCCCCGGACCCCGCATTCACCATATCCGCTCTCCCCGGACCCCGCATTCACTATATCCGCTCTCCCCGGACCCCGCATTCACTATATCCGCTCTCCCCGGACCCCGCATTCACTATATCCGCTGTCCCCGGACCCCACATTCACTGTATCCGCTCTCCCCGGACTCCGCATTCACTATATCCGCTCTCCCCGGACCCCGCATTCACTATATCCGCTCTCCCCGGACCCCGCATTCACTATATCCGCTCTCCCCTGACCCCGCATTCACTGTATACGCTCTCCCCGGACCCCGCATTCACTGTATCCGCTCTCCCCGGACCCCGCATTCACTATATCCGCTCTCCCCGGACCCCGCATTCACTGTATCCGCTCTCCCCGGACCCCGCATTCACTGTATCCGCTCTCCCCGGACCCCGCATTCACTATATCCGCTCTCCCCGGACCCCGCATTCACTGTATCCGCTCTCCCCGGACCCCGCATTCACTGTATCCGCTCTCCCCGGACCCCGCATTCACTATATCCGCTCTCCCCGGACCCCGCATTCACTGTATCCGCTCTCCTTGGACCCCGCATTCACTGTATCCGCTCTCCCCGGACCCCGCATTCACTATATCCGCTCTCCCCGGACCCCGCATTCACCATATCCGCTATCCCCGGACCCCGCATTCACCATATCCGCTCTCCCCGGACCCCGCATTCACCATATCCGCTCTCCCCGGACCCCGCATTCACTATATCCGCTCTCCCCGGACCCCGCATTCACCATATCCGCTCTCCCCGGACCCCGCATTCGCTATATCCGCTCTCCCCGGACCCCGCATTCACTATATCCGCTCTCCCCGGACCCCGCATTCGCTATATCCGCTTTCCCCGGACCCCGCATTCGCTATATCCGCTCTCCCCGGACCCCGCATTTACCATATCCGCTCTCCCCGGACCCCGCATTCACCATATCCGCTCTCCCCGGACCCCGCATTCACTATATTAGCTCTCCCCGGACCCTGCATTCACTATATCCGCTCTCCCCGGACCCCGCATTCACCGTATCCGCTCTCCCCGGACCCCGCATTCACTATATCCGCTCTCCCCGGACCCCGCATTCACCATATCCGCTCTCCCCGGACCCCGCATTCACTATATCCGCTCTCCCCGGACCCCGCATTCACCGTATCCGCTCTCCCCGGACCCCGCATTCACCATATCCGCTCTCCCCGGACCCCGCATTCACCATATCCGCTCTCCCCGGACCCCGCATTCACTATATCCGCTCTCCTCGGACCCCGCATTCGCCGTATCCGCTTTCCCCGGACCCCGCATTCACTATATCCGCTCTCCCCGGACCCCACATTCACCATATCCGCTCTCCCCGGACCCCGCATTCGCTATATCCGCTTTCCCCGGACCCCGCATTCACCGTATCCGCTCTCCCCGGTCCCCGCATTCACTATATCCGCTCTCCCCGGACCCCGCATTCACTATATCCGCTCTCCCCGGACCCGCATTCGCTATATCCGCTTTCCCCGGACCCCGCATTCACCGTATCCGCTCTCCCCGGACCCCGCATTCGCTATATCCGCTCTCCCCGGACCCCGCATTCACCGTATCCGCTCTCCCCGGACCCCGCATTCACCGTATCCGCTCTCCCCGGACCCCGCATTCACTATGTCCGCTCTCCCCGGATCCCGCATTCACCGTATCCGCTCTCCCCGGACCCCGCATTCACCATGTCCGCTCTCCCCGGACCCCGCATTCACTATTTTCGCTCTCCCCGGACCCCGCAATCACCGTATCCGCTCTCCCCGGTCCCCGCATTCACTATATCCGCTCTCCCCGGACCCCGCATTCACCGTATCCGCTCTCCCCGGACCCCGCATTCACTATTTTCGCTCTCCCCGGACCCCGCATTCACCGTATCCGCTCTCCCCGGTCCTCGCATTCACTATATCCGCTCTCCGGACCCCGCATTCACCATATCCACTCTCCCCGGACCCCGCATTCACCGTATCCGCTCTCCCCGGACCCCGCATTCACTATATCCGCTCTCCCCGGACCCCGCATTCACTATATCCGCTCTCCCCGGAACCCGCATTCACTATATCCGCTCTCCCCGGACCCCGCATTCACTATATCCGCTCTCCCCGGACCCCGCATTCACTATATCCTCTCTCCCCGGACCCCGCATTCACCATGTCCGCTCTCCCCGGAGCCCGCATTCACTATATCCGCTCTCCCCGGACCCCGCATTCGCCGTATCCGCTCTCCCCGGACCCCGCATTCACCGTATCCGCTCTCCCCGGACCCCGCATTCACCGTATCCGCTCTCCCCGGAGCCCGCATTCAATATATCCGCTCTCCCCGGATCCCGCATTCACCATATCCGCTCTCCCCGGACCCCGCATTCACCGTATCCGCTCTCCCCGGACCCCGCATTCACTATATCTGCTCTCCCCGGACCCCGCATTCACCATATCCGCTCTCCCCGGACCCCGCATTCACCATATCCGCTCTCCCCGGACCCCGCATTCACTATATCCGCTCTCCCCGGACCCCGCATTCGCTATATCCGCTTTCCCCGGACCCCGCATTCGCCGTATCCGCTTTCCCCGGACCCCGCATTCACCGTATCCGCTCTCCCCGGACCCCGCATTCACTATATCCGCTCTCCCCGGACCCCACATTCACTGTATCCGCTCTCCCCGGACTCCGCATTCACTATATCCGCTCTCCCCGGACCCCGCATTCACCGTATCCGCTCTCCCCGGACCCCGCATTCACCGTATCCGCTCTCCCCGGACCCCGCATTCACTGTATCCGCTCTCCCCGGACTCCGCATTCGCTATACCCGCTCTCCCCGGACCCCGCATTCACCGTATCCGCTCTCCCCGGACCCCGCATTCACCGTATCCGCTCTCCCCGGACCCCGCATTCACCGTATCCGCTCTCCCCGGACCCCGCATTCACCATATCCGCTCTCCCCGGACCCCGCATTCGCTATATCCGCTTTCCCCGGACCCCGCATTCACCGTATCCGCTCTCCCCGGACCCCGCATTCACTATATCCGCTCTCCCCGGACCCCACATTCACCGTATCCGCTCTCCCCGGACTCCGCATTCACTATATCCGCTCTCCCCGGACCCGCATTCGCTATATCCGCTCTCCCCGGACCCCGCATTCACCGTATCCGCTCTCCCCGGACCCCGCATTCACCGTATCCGCTCTCCCCGGACCCCGCATTCACCGTATCCGCTCTCCCCGGACCCCGCATTCACTATATCCGCTCTCCCCGGACCCCGCATTCGCTATATCCGCTCTCCCCGGACCCCGCATTCGCCGTATCCGCTCTCCCCGGACCCCGCATTCACCGTATTCGCTCTCCCCGGACCCCGCATTCACCTTATCCGCTCTCCCCGGAGCCCGCATTCACTATATCCGCTCTCCCCGGATCCCGCATTCACCATATCCGCTCTCCCCGGACCCCGCATTCACCGTATCCGCTCTCCCTGGACCCCGCATTCACAATATCCGCTCTCCCCGGACCCCGCATTCACCATATCCACTCTCCCCGGACCCCGCATTCGCTATATCCGCTTTCCCCGGACCCCGCATTCGCCGTATCCGCTTTCCCCGGACCCCGCATTCACTATATCCGCTCTCCCCGGATCCCGCATTCACTATATCCGCTCTCCCCGAACCCCACATTCACTGTATCCGCTCTCCCCGGACTCCGCATTCACTATATCCGCTCTCCCCGGACCCCGCATTCACCGTATCCACTCTCCCCGGATCCCGCATTCACCGTATCCGCTCTCCCCGGACCCCGCATTCACTGTATCCGCTCTCCCCGGACTCCGCATTCGCTATACCCGCTCTCCCCGGACCCCGCATTCACCGTATCCGCTCTCCCCGGACCCCGCATTCACCGTATCCGCTCTCCCCGGACCCCGCATTCACCGTATCCGCTCTCCCCGGACCCTGCATTCACCATATCCGCTCTCCCCGGACCCCGCATTCGCTATATCCGCTTTCCCCGGACCCCGCATTCACCGTATCCGCTCTCCCCGGACCCCGCATTCCCTATATCCGCTCTCCCCGGACCCCGCATTCACCGTATCCGCTCTCCCCGGACCCCGCATTCCCTATATCCGCTCTCCCCGGACCCCGCATTCACTATATCCGCTCTCCCCGGACCCGCATTCGATATATCCGCTCTCCCCGGACCCCGCATTCACCGTATCCGCTCTCCCCGGACCCCGCATTCACCGTATCCGCTCTCCCCGGACCCCGCATTCACTATGTCCGCTCTCCCCGGACCCCACATTCACTGTATCCGCTCTCCCCGGACCCCGCATTCACTATATCCGCTCTCCCCGGACTCCGCATTCACTATATCCGCTCTCCCCGGACCCCGCATTCACTATATCCGCTCTCCCCGGACTCCGCATTCACTATATCCGCTCTCCCCTGACCCCGCATTCACTGTATACGCTCTCCCCGGACCCCGCATTCACTGTATCCGCTCTCCCCGGACCCCGCATTCACCATATCCGCTCTCCCCGGACCCCGCATTCACTATATCCGCTCTCCCCGGACCCCGCATTCACTATATCCGCTCTCCCCGGACCCCGCATTCACTATATCCGCTGTCCCCGGACCCCACATTCACTGTATCCGCTCTCCCCGGACTCCGCATTCACTATATCCGCTCTCCCCGGACCCCGCATTCACTATATCCGCTCTCCCCGGACCCCGCATTCACTATATCCGCTCTCCCCTGACCCCGCATTCACTGTATACGCTCTCCCCGGACCCCGCATTCACTGTATCCGCTCTCCCCGGACCCCGCATTCACTATATCCGCTCTCCCCGGACCCCGCATTCACTGTATCCGCTCTCCCCGGACCCCGCATTCACTGTATCCGCTCTCCCCGGACCCCGCATTCACTATATCCGCTCTCCCCGGACCCCGCATTCACTGTATCCGCTCTCCCCGGACCCCGCATTCACTATATCCGCTCTCCCCGGACCCCGCATTCACTGTATCCGCTCTCCTTGGACCCCGCATTCACTGTATCCGCTCTCCCCGGACCCCGCATTCACTATATCCGCTCTCCCCGGACCCCGCATTCACCATATCCGCTATCCCCGGACCCCGCATTCACCATATCCGCTCTCCCCGGACCCCGCATTCACCATATCCGCTCTCCCCGGACCCCGCATTCACTATATCCGCTCTCCCCGGACCCCGCATTCACCATATCCGCTCTCCCCGGACCCCGCATTCGCTATATCCGCTCTCCCCGGACCCCGCATTCACTATATCCGCTCTCCCCGGACCCCGCATTCACCATATCCGCTCTCCCCGGACCCCGCATTCACCATATCCGCTCTCCCCGGACCCCGCATTCACCATATCCGCTCTCCCCGGACCCCGCATTCACTATATTAGCTCTCCCCGGACCCTGCATTCACTATATCCGCTCTCCCCGGACCCCGCATTCACCGTATCCGCTCTCCCCGGACCCCGCATTCACTATATCCGCTCTCCCCGGACCCCGCATTCACCATATCCGCTCTCCCCGGACCCCGCATTCACTGTATCCGCTTTCCCCTGACCCCGCATTCACCGTATCCGCTCTCCCCGGACCCCGCATTCACCATATCCGCTCTCCCCGGACCCCGCATTCACCATATCCGCTCTCCCCGGACCCCGCATTCACTATATCCGCTCTCCTCGGACCCCGCATTCGCCGTATCCGCTTTCCCCGGACCCCGCATTCACTATATCCGCTCTCCCCGGACCCCACATTCACCATATCCGCTCTCCCCGGACCCCGCATTCGCTATATCCGCTTTCCCCGGACCCCGCATTCACCGTATCCGCTCTCCCCGGTCCCCGCATTCACTATATCCGCTCTCCCCGGACCCCGCATTCACTATATCCGCTCTCCCCGGACCCGCATTCACCGTATCCGCTCTCCCCGGACCCCGCATTCACCGTATCCGCTCTCCCCGGACCCCGCATTCACTGTATCCGCTCTCCCCGGTCCCCGCATTCACTATATCCGCTCTCCCCGGACCCCGCATTCACTATATCCGCTCTCCCCGGACCCCGCATTCACCGTATCTGCTCTCCCCGGACCCCGCATTCGCTATATCCGCTCTCCCCGGACCCCGCATTCACCGTATCCGCTCTCCCCGGACCCCGCATTCACCGTATCCGCTCTCCCCGGACCCCGCATTCACTATGTCCGCTCTCCCCGGATCCCGCATTCACCGTATCCGCTCTCCCCGGACCCCGCATTCACCATGTCCGCTCTCCCCGGACCCCGCATTCACTATTTTCGCTCTCCCCGGACCCCGCATTCACCGTATCCGCTCTCCCCGGTCCCCGCATTCACTATATCCGCTCTCCCCGGACCCCGCATTCACCGTATCCGCTCTCCCCGGACCCCGCATTCACTATATCCGCTCTCCCCGGAACCCGCATTCACTATATCCGCTCTCCCCGGACCCCGCATTCACTATATCCGCTCTCCCCGGACCCCGCATTCACTATATCCTCTCTCCCCGGACCCCGCATTCACCATGTCCGCTCTCCCCGGAGCCCGCATTCACTATATCCGCTCTCCCCGGACCCCGCATTCGCCGTATCCGCTCTCCCCGGACCCCGCATTCACCGTATCCGCTCTCCCCGGACCCCGCATTCACCGTATCCGCTCTCCCCGGAGCCCGCATTCAATATATCCGCTCTCCCCGGATCCCGCATTCACCATATCCGCTCTCCCCGGACCCCGCATTCACCGTATCCGCTCTCCCCGGACCCCGCATTCACTATATCTGCTCTCCCCGGACCCCGCATTCACCATATCCGCTCTCCCCGGACCCCGCATTCACTATATCCGCTCTCCCCGGACCCCGCATTCGCTATATCCGCTTTCCCCGGACCCCGCATTCGCCGTATCCGCTTTCCCCGGACCCCGCATTCACCGTATCCGCTATCCCCGGACCCCGCATTCACTATATCCGCTCTCCCCGGACCCCACATTCACTGTATCCGCTCTCCCCGGACTCTGCATTCACTATATCCGCTCTCCCCGGACCCCGCATTCACCGTATCCGCTCTCCCCGGACCCCGCATTCACCGTATCCGCTCTCCCCGGACCCCGCATTCACTGTATCCGCTCTCCCCGGACTCCGCATTCGCTATACCCGCTCTCCCCGGACCCCGCATTCACCGTATCCGCTCTCCCCGGACCCCGCATTCACCGTATCCGCTCTCCCCGGACCCCGCATTCACCGTATCCGCTCTCCCCGGACCCCGCATTCACCATATCCGCTCTCCCCGGACCCCGCATTCGCTATATCCGCTTTCCCCGGACCCCGCATTCACCGTATCCGCTCTCCCCGGACCCCGCATTCACTATATCCGCTCTCCCCGGACCCCACATTCACCGTATCCGCTCTCCCCGGACTCCGCATTCACTATATCCGCTCTCCCCGGACCCCGCATTCACTATATCCGCTCTCCCCGGACCCCACATTCACCGTATCCGCTCTCCCCGGACCCCGCATTCGCTATATCCGCTCTCCCCGGACCCAGCATTCACCGTATCCGCTCTCCCCGGACCCCGCATTCACCCTATCCGCTCTCCCCGGACCCCGCATTCACCGTATCCGCTCTCCCCGGACCCCGCATTCACTATATCCGCTCTCCCCGGACCCCGCATTCGCTATATCCGCTCTCCCCGGACCCCGCATTCGCCGTATCCGCTCTCCCCGGACCCCGCATTCACCGTATTCGCTCTCCCCGGACCCCGCATTCACCTTATCCGCTCTCCCCGGAGCCCGCATTCACTATATCCGCTCTCCCCGGATCCCGCATTCACCATATCCGCTCTCCCCGGACCCCGCATTCACCGTATCCGCTCTCCCTGGACCCCGCATTCACAATATCCGCTCTCCCCGGACCCCGCATTCACCATATCCGCTCTCCCCGGACCCCGCATTCACTATATCCACTCTCCCCGGACCCCGCATTCGCTATATCCGCTTTCCCCGGACCCCGCATTCACCGTATCCGCTTTCCCTGGACCCCGCATTCACTATATCCGCTCTCCCCGGACCCCGCATTCACTATATCCGCTCTCCCCGAACCCCACATTCACTGTATCCGCTCTCCCCGGACTCCGCATTCACTATATCCGCTCTCCCCGGACCCCGCATTCACCGTATCCGCTCTCCCCGGATCCCGCATTCACCGTATCCGCTCTCCCCGGACCCCGCATTCACTGTATCCGCTCTCCCCGGACTCCGCATTCGCTATACCCGCTCTCCCCGGACCCCGCATTCACCGTATCCGCTCTCCCCGGACCCCGCATTCACCGTATCCGCTCTCCCCGGACCCCGCATTCACCGTATCCGCTCTCCCCGGACCCTGCATTCACCATATCCGCTCTCCCCGGACCCCGCATTCGCTATATCCGCTTTCCCCGTACCCCGCATTCACCGTATCCGCTCTCCCCGGACCCCGCATTCCCTATATCCGCTCTCCCCGGACCCCGCATTCACCGTATCCGCTCTCCCCGGACCCCGCATTCCCTATATCCGCTCTCCCCGGACCCCGCATTCACTATATCCGCTCTCCCCGGACCCGCATTCGATATATCCGCTCTCCCCGGACCCCGCATTCACCGTATCCGCTCTCCCCGGACCCCGCATTCACCGTATCCGCTCTCCCCGGACCCCGCATTCACTATGTCTGCTCTCCCCGGACCCCGCATTCACCGTATCCGCTCTCCCCGGACCCCGCATTCACCATGTCCGCTCTCCCCGGACCCCGCATTTACCGTATCTGCTCTCCCCGGACCCTGCATTCACCATATCCGCTCTCCCCGGACCCCGCATTCACCATATCCGCTCTCCCCAGACCCCGCATTCACTATTTTCACTCTCCCCGGACCCCGCATTCACCGTATCCGCTCTCCCTGGTCCCCGCATTCACTATATCCGCTCTCCCCGGACCCCGCATTCACCGTATCCGCTCTCCCCGGACCCCGCATTCACTATTTTCGCTCTCCCCGGACCCCGCATTCACCGTATCCGCTCTCCCCGGTCCTCGCATTCACTATATCCGCTCTCCGGACCCCGCATTCACCATATCCGCTCTCCCCGGACCCCGCATTCACCGTATCCGCTCTCCCCGGACCCCGCATTCACTATATCCGCTCTCCCCGGATCCCGCATTCACTATATCTGCTCTCCCCGGACCCCGTATTCACTATATCCGCTCTCCCCGGATCCCGCATTCACTATATCCGCTCTCCCCGGAACCCGCATTCACTATATCCGCTCTCCCCGGACCCCGCATTCGCTATATCCGCTCTCCCCGGACCCCGCATTCACCGTATCCGCTCTCCCCGGAGCCCGCATTCACCGTATCCGCTCTCCCCGGAGCCCGCATTCACTATATCCGCTCTCCCCGGATCCCGCATTCACCATATCCGCTCTCCCCGGACCCCGCATTCACCGTATCCGCTCTCCCCGGACCCCGCATTCACTATATCCGCTCTCCCCGGACCCCGCATTCACTATATCCGCTCTCCCCGGACCCCGCATTCACTATATCCGCTCTCCCCGGACCCCGCATTCACTATATCCGCTCTCCCCGGACCCCGCATTCACTATATCCGCTCTCCCCGGACCCCGCATTCACTGTATCCGCTCTCCCCGGACCCCGCATTCACTATATCCGCTCTCCCCGGACCCCGCATTCACTGTATCCGCTCTCCCCGGACCCCGCATTCACTGTATCCGCTCTCCCCGGACCCCGCATTCACTGTATCCGCTCTCCCCGGACCCCGCATTCACTATATCCGCTCTCCCCGGACCCCGCATTCACCATATCCGCTCTCCCCGGACCCCGCATTCGCTATATCCGCTTTCCCCGGACCCCGCATTCACTATATCCGCTCTCCCCGGACCCCGCATTCACCATATCCGCTCTCCCCGGACCCCGCATTCACCATATCCGCTCTCCCCGGACCCCGCATTCACCATATCCGCTCTCCCCGGACCCCGCATTCACTATATCCGCTCTCCCCGGACCCCGCATTCACTATATCCGCTCTCCCCGGACCCCGCATTCACTATATCCGCTCTCCCCGGACCCCGCATTCACTATATCCGCTCTCCCCGGACCCCGCATTCGCTATATCCGCTTTCCCCGGACCCCGCATTCACTATATCCGCTCTCCCCGGACCCCGCATTCACCATATCCGCTCTCCCCGGACCCCGCATTCACTATATCCGCTCTCCCCGGACCCCGCATTCACCATATCCGCTCTCCCCGGACCCCGCATTCACCATATCCGCTCTCCCCGGACCCCGCATTCACCATATCCGCTCTCCCCGGACCCCGCATTCACTGTATCCGCTCTCCCCGGACCCCGCATTCACCTTATCCGCTCTCCCCGGACCCCGCATTCACCATATCCGCTCTCCCCGGACCCCGCATTCACTATATCCGCTCTCCCCGGACCCCGCATTCGCTATATCCGCTTTCCCCGGACCCCGCATTCACCGTATCCGCTCTCCCCGGACCCCGCATTCACTATATCCGCTCTCCCCGGACCCCACATTCACCGTATCCGCTCTCCCCGGACTCCGCATTCACTATATCCGCTCTCCCCGGACCCCGCATTCGCTATATCCGCTCTCCCCGGACCCCGCATTCACCGTATCCGCTCTCCCCGGACCCCGCATTCACCGTATCCGCTCTCCCCGGACCCCGCATTCACTATGTCCGCTCTCCCCGGACCCCGCATTCACCGTATCCGCTCTCCCCGGACCCCGCATTCACCATGTCCGCTCTCCCCGGACCCCGCATTTACCGTATCTGCTCTCCCCGGACCCTGCATTCACCATATCCGCTCTCCCCGGACCCCGCATTCACCGTATCCGCTCTCCCCGGACCCCGCATTCACCATGTCCGCTCTCCCCGGACCCCGCATTTACCGTATCTGCTCTCCCCGGACCCCGCATTCACCATATCCGTTCTCCCCGGACCCCGCATTCACTATTTTCGGTTTCCCTGGACCCCGCATTCACCGTATCCGTTCTCCCCGGACCCCGCATTCACCGTATCCGCTATCCTCGGACCCCGCATTCACCGTATCCGCTCTCCCCGGACCCCGCATTCACCGTATCCGCTCTCCCCGGACCCCGCATTCACTGTATCCGCTCTCCCCGGACCCCGCATTCACCGTATCCGCTGTCCCCGGACCCCGCATTCACTACATCCGCTTGTAGGATGTACCATTCCAGAATCATGTCCACCAATATAGAGTTCCCCTCCCCATATGGCCATTAATATGGACTTCCCCAACTTTGTAGCTCTAACATCCTCCACTCTTCTGGGAAGGTTTTTCACAAGATTTTGTAGGGTGTTTGTGGCAATTTGTCCCATTTGTGTGGTCAGGTGCTGATGTTGGGTAAGAAGACCCGGCTCACCATCCACACTCCACCCTAAAGGTGTTCAGTAGGGAGAGGTCAGGGCTCTGTGCAGGACACTCGAGTTCCTCCATGACCTCACCCCTACTGAACACCATTGGGGTGAGGAGACCTCATGTCAGACGTGTTCCGTAGGGTTGAGGGCAGGTACTGATGTTGGGTGAGAAGACCTTATACCAAAAGTAGGGTTGAGGTCAGGGCTCTGTACAGGACACTGGAGTTCTTCCACACCAAACTAGTCATCCATGTCTTTATGGAGCTGGCTTTGTACACGGGGGACAGTCATGAGGGACAGAAAAGGGTCTTCACCAAACTGGTCATCCATGTCTTTATGGAGCTGGCTTTGTACACGGGGGACAGTCATGGGGGGACAGAAAAGGGTCTTCACCAAACTGGTCATCCATGTATTTTATGGAGCTGGCTTTGTACACGGGGGACAGTCATGGGGGGACAGAAAAGGGTCTTCACCAAACTAGTCATCCATGTCTTTATGGAGCCGGCTTTGTACACGGGGGACAGTCATGGGGGGACAGAAAAGGGTCTTCACCAAACTGGTCATCCATGTCTTTATGGAGCCGGCTTTGTACACGGGGGACAGTCATGGGGGGACAAAAAAGGGTCTTCACCAAACTGGTCATCCATGTCTTTATGGAGCCGGCTTTGTACACGGGGGACAGTCATGGGGGGACAGAAAAGGGTCTTCACCAAACTGGTCCTTCATGTCTTTATGGAGCCGGCTTTGTACACGGGGGACAGTCATGGGGGGACAGAAAAGGGTCTTCACCAAACTGGTCATCCATGTCTTTATGGAGCCGGCTTTGTACACGGGGGGACAGTCATGGGGGGACAGAAAAGGGTCTTCACCAAACTGGTCCTCCATGTCTTTATGGAGCTGGCTTTGTACACGGGGGACAGTCATGGGGGGACAGAAAAGGGTCTTCACCAAACTGTTACCACAAGGCTGGAAGAGCACAATTGTCTCCAATGTCTTTGTATGATGGAGGAAAGGATTGGTTTGTGTTCGATTTTTATTTGACATTTTTGAAACATTTTAATGGGCGATAAATGTCTGCCGAGGGCTACAGAAGCTCCTCCCTCCTATCCTGGACTTGTTGTACCAAAAAAACGCCCCATTAGCCTCATTATTTTATATCTTTAACAAAAACCACGGCGGGAAAAAACCTCCAGGATCTCCGAAATCAATTAATTTTTTCTTTGGATGGAGTGGAGAAGGGTTAGACCCCGTCAGGGTTATGGTGGAGTCTGTGTCCCCGCTGGGAAGATCCACCCTCTATCTGCCCTGGTGTCACTGAGACAGAAAGTGATGGGAAATCCAATATTTTATAAAAGGAATTGAGGGGAAATCTTCCAATGGGGACACCGGTTCCAGTGAAAACTGAGAGATTTCCTCACATTTTGGAGAGATTTCCTTTCACTTTTTGTTGTGTTTATAGAACAGGAAGTGAAGGGAATCTTCTGAACACAGAAAACCCCGAACCCCTCATTCTGCCTGAAATCAAAAGGAAAAGTTTTGTCTTTTAATATACGTCACTTTTTTCTTCTATAATTTGTCCCGTTTATGATAAGACTTGAGTCATAAAAATGTGTAAAATCGTTGTCACCAGGACAGGAAGTGAGGGAAATCTCTCTAATGGGGCCCCAGAGAGCAGAGAAAACCTGATGGGGTCCTAACCCTCCCCCACTCTATCCAAAGCTAGAAATAAAACCATTTTTGGATTACAATACAATTTAGGGACAACGCTGAAAACAGGTGAAGTGCAGCTGCCGGGTGTAAATGGGAATCTACAGATGTCAGAGTCAGTACTACATATTCACCTGGAAGAAAGAAATGATTCACACCTTTTATACCCGAGCATGAGAAAAAACCAACTCTATACAGAAGTAGCACACATTCGCTTCCAGAATTTTGGTGGAATCTTTTATTCCGGCACTAATAATGGCTCAGCATGGGCGGCCTCTGTGCTGTAAGCCCCGCCCCCGCAGAGCAGTGTAACTCAGTGGTGTCCAATAGGTCAGTAGAGATGCCTGTGAGTTGCAGGATGGTCACATGTCAGTGTCATCTTCCTGCTGGGGGGACGTCTGTGCAGGAAGTCCCTGTCATGTGATGGACACGGCGAGGACTGAGCGTCTTCTGTCGGTTGGTGTCTTCGGCTTCTAAAGATTCTGGGGGAAGATTTTCATTCTCCCTCAAACATGCGACACATTCGCTTCATTCCATTCAGTAGAACGTTGATTCCACCTCTAATATATCCTCAGCGTAGGACTTGTATAGCGCTTTCCTCTCTGGGGGCTCAAAGAATTTGGAGATTGTGTTGGCCGGGAATCCAACCCGAGTCTACTGCTTGCAAAGCAGGTGTGCTAACCACTGCACCACCAGCACTAGGTAGCATGTCTTTGAAGTGTGGGAGGAAACCGGAGTACCCGGAGGAAACCCACGCAAGCACAGGGAGAACATACAAACTCCATGCAGATAGTGTCTTGGTCAGGATTTGAACCGAGGACCCCAGTGCTGCAAGGCTAACCACTTAGCCTCTGTACTGCCCATATTTGGCCTCTGTTCTCTGAGGCCCGCCCCCGCTGAGCAGGGTAAATCCATTATGTCCCCTCAAAGCGCTTGGGAGGTGGAGGATATCCAATAGAACTTAGAGATGTTGCCTTCAGCTCTCCATTATGACATGGAGGGGTTCGTTGACATTGTCCATGTTCTTTCCTACGTTGAATGTCCTGTCTGTGAACATGCAGAGAACTCTTCATCTGAGACATTGATCGGTGGAACAGCGATGTATAATCCACTTGCAGCTCATGTCTTGTGATGGTGAAGGTCTCTTTGGTGATTTCCAACCTTGACCCATAGACATCTCCATGAAGGACGTCTCCGGCTAGAAGAGTTCTCAGTTCCTCTGCAGAAAAAGCTGGAAAGACTCCTCTGGCCTCTGAAGCCAAGAAAAGTTCCTTCCTTCCTCCCAAACCTCAATCTCCAAGGCTAGGGGCCCAGTTCAGTTGCAAGCCTGATGCAAGTACAGGGAGAATATACAAACTCCATGCAGATAGTGTCTTGGTCAGGATTTGAACCAAGGACCCCAGTGCTGCAAGGCTAACCACTAGCTAGCCTCTGTGCTGCCCATATTTGGTTTCTGTTCTCTAAGGCCGGCCCCCGCTGAGCAGCTCATGTCTTCTGATGGCGAATGGTGAAGGTCTCTTTGGTGATTTCCAACCCTGACCCATAGACATCTCCATGAAGAACGTCCATATTTGGCTTCTGTTCTCTAAGGCCGGCCCCCGCTGAGCAGCTCATGTCTTCTGATGGCGAATGGTGAAGGTCTCTTTGGTGATTTCCAACCCTGACCCATAGACATCTCCATGAAGAACGTCCATATTTGGCTTCTGTTCTCTAAGGCCGGCCCCCGCTGAGCAGCTCATGTCTTCTGATGGTGAATGGTGAAGGTCTCTTTGGTGATTTCCAACCCTGACCCATAGACATCTCCATGAAGAACGTCCCCGGCAGTGAAAGTTTTGTTTTCACTAACAGAAAAAGCCTAAAAAAGCTGGAAAGACTCCTCCAGCCTTTGAAGCCAAGAAGAGTTTTTGGTTCTCCCAGGCTTCAACCTCCAGGACCAGACCTAAGCCAGGGGCCAGGTTCAGTCACAAGCCTGGGGCCCATAAACCCCCCAAACCTGCAGACAGGTCCTCTTAAATAGTCCTAAAAGGAGTTCCCCATTTCCCTAAGTGGGGGGACGTCTGTTGGTTGTTGCGGTACCTGGTCAGCAGGCATCTCAGAAGCTCGGGTAAGTGACGTGATATCCAGGGGCTACAAGCTGGAGTTCCGCTCTCCCCCCACCCTCCCCACTTCCTGTTGTCCAGCCTCCCTGTGTCCCCACACAGACTGGCGCTTCTCCATGCTGCTCCGGCAGATCAGTTGATCCAAGGAGTTGTCACCATCGTACCAACGGCAGAAAGATTTCCCGGTTTTCACTCCCAACTTTTTCCTTGTTACAAAACCAAATGTAGGCATCTGTCCCATACTGGATCTGGCCATAGATGGATCGGAATTGAGCAGAGACCGGCCAAATGTCGATCCATGTATGGCCATCCCCGTTCAACAGAAGTCAATCATTAGATCAAGTTCTGTTGAACAGGAAAGCTGGAAAACGTTTTTTGATCAACGGCTGCAGTCACTGATCAATGTATTCTGACATCAGAGGAGTCCCGCTGTCAGAATACAAAGTCCCAGCAGGGAGGATTCCTCCATCTACCTCACTTGTGTGGATGGAGGAATCCGTTTGGCTCTTTTCGATCTGCCTGCTGGCTAATCAAAAAAGGTTCTGTTGAACAGGAATGCTGGAAAACATTTTTGGATCAATGGCTGCAGCCAATCAGCTGCAGTCGCTGATCTCTGATGTCAGAATACATTGATCAGCGACTGCAGCCGATTGGCTGCAGCCGTTGATCAAAAAAAGTTTTGCAGGATTCCTATTCAACAGAACATTTTTTGATCAGCCAGCAGGCAGATCTAAAAGAGTCAAATGGATTCCTCCATCCACACACAAGTGAGACAAATGGAGGAATCCTCCCTGCTGGGATTTTGTATTCTGACAGTGGAACTTCTCTGATGTCAGAATACATTGAAGTCCCCAACAGGGAGGATTCCTCCATCTACCTCACTTGTGTGGATGGAGGAATCTGTTTGGCTCTTTTTTTGATCAGCCTACTGGCTGATCAAAAATGCAAGTCCTCTGTGGCCAGCCTTAGGCAGGCCATAGAGACTCTCTGCTCTGCCCCTCCAGCACTCACTGGGATGGAGGGGAGTGGGCCCAGCTGGCTTTAGCTCTCAGCCATGAGCCAGAGCCAGCTGTCACTCAGGCAGATGGGTGGATCCCAATAATATTGTTGGGATTCTCCCTGAGCCTGAAGTGGCTCTGTGATGTCAGCCAGCAGCGGACTTTAGCCCGCTGTCAGCTGATTCTGGGTCACAGGAGTGCAAAAATTGATGCATTCCTGTGACCCAGAAGAGACATATGGCCAAACAAGCTTTGGCCATACTTCTCTTCTAAAGCCGTCAGATCCAGTATGGGGGAAGATGTGTCTGTTTGGTTTTAGAAGAAGGAAAAGGTTGGAGTAAAACCTGGAAACCTTTCTTCTGTTGGTGCAAGGGTAATGGCTTCTTGGGTCAGCAGATCTGCAGGAGCAGTATGGAGGTCCGCTAGTCCGTGCAGGGACACAGGCAGGCTGGACAACAGGAAGCGGGGTGTGGGGGCAGAGAGCAAGACTCTAGCTTGCAGTCCCTGAGCACCACGTCTCTTACCTGAACATCCGAGATTCTTGCAGACCAGGTGTCCACAATGGCCGACAGACACCCCCCCACTTAGGAAAGTGGGGGCGTCCCTTCGGGATGTTTAAGAGGACTTGTCTATAGGTTTGTGGGATTTAGGGGCCACAGGCGTGGGATTGAACCAGGACCCTGGTTTGGCCTGGTCTTGGAAGGTAAAACCTGGAAGAGAAGGAAAGAACTCTTCTTGGCTCCAGAGGTCAAGAAGAGTTCCAGCTTTTTTTAGCCTTTCTCTACATACATACCTGCAAACTAAAGAGCAATTTCCAAAATCATGTCTGTGGCTCTGTTCTTCAAGGTCACCCACGCTTTGGAGCTTTATGATTGGAGCCCAGTGGCCATCCATTCATACCAATGACCAGCACTGATAAGAATCGGTGAGACTCTGATCTTTAGGATCCTCCATCTCCTGAAGCCCTCTGACTTGAGCCCAGCGACCGTCCATTCATACCAATGACCAGCACTGATAAGAATCGGTGAGACTCTCTTCTTTAGGATCCTCCATCTCCTGAAGCCCTCTGACTTGAGCCCAGCGACCGTCCATTCATACCAATGACCAGCACTGATAAGAATCGGTGAGACTCTGTTCTTTAGGATCCTCCATCTCCTGAAGCACTCCGACTTGAGCCCATTGGCCGTCCATTCATACCAATCATTGATAGGCGCAGTTGGAGAATTTTCATCAACAACAGCAGGTGTCGTGTTTCTAAACTGTTCCATTACCTGTGTCATATTCTCCACAACCTTCCTTACTTTCTTACCTTTCTCCAATAACTTTTCCATTTCCATCATCTGAATCTTCCTAGAGTCAGACTTCTTAGTCATCTTTCGTATATAGGTGAGGATTGTTGAGACTCTGTTCTTCAAGGTCACCCACGCTTTGGAGCTTTATGATTGGAGCCCAGTGGCCATCCATTCATACCAATGACCAGCACTGATAAGAATTGGTGAGACTCTGTTCTTCAAGACTGTCCACCTCCTGAAGCACTCTGACTTGAGCCCAGCGACCGTCCACCAATACCAGTCACCAGCACTGATAAGAATTGGTGAGATACATGGCCGTATGGTTCTGTCAGGAATCCAACGGCGGTAGCCTCTAGCACTCCACAGACCGGAATCCCCCAAGGCGTGGAATCTAAGCTCCAACCTGCTTGTTCACCAGAGCCCCTGATGGTGGGGATGGACTTGGAGCAGGCCAAGACCAGGTCGCGGCCCCTGGGTTCACCCAGCTGTGGTAGAGGCACCGTTGAAGGTGTATAGCGGTTAAGAGTCTGATGTGAGGAGGTAACTGAAGCAGCGTCGGGCAGGCCGGGTCGGCAACAGTGGTGGCGGTGTAGTACAGAATCAGCAGGTAGAGGGATAAACAGGTCACAAGCCGGATTCGTCAACAGGAGGTCAGAACGTGTGGGGTTAAGCAGGAGAATGGTCAGACAAAGCCAGGGATCAGAACAGGAGATGGACAGCAAATCAGGATCAGGCAGGGTCGGCAACAAACAATCTACTCTCAGGAACACAGATAAGACCATAGGGCACTTGAGCATTGCAAGAGCCGGGTTTAAATAGCCCGCCCGACTCCTGACAGGCACTCCTGGGTCCTAGTTCTTGCCCGGCGCCGTCATTGGTGACAGGCGCGCCTGGGTCCTAGTGCCCGCCTGGCTGTACGTTTTGTCAGGATTCTACGCATGTGCAGATTCGATCGCCGCAGCGATCTTCCCATTTCCTGACAGTCACCCACGCTTTGGAGCTTTATGATTGGAGCCCAGTGGCCATCCATTCATACCAATGACCAGCACTGATAAGAATCTGTGAGACTCTGTTCTTCAAGACTCTCCACCTCCTGAAGCCCTCTGACTTGAGCCCAGCGACCGTCCATTCATACCAATGACCAGCACTGATAAGAATCGGTGAGACTCTCTTCTTTAGGATCCTCCATCTCCTGAAGCACTTTGACTTGAGCCCATTGGCCGTCCATTCATACCAATCATTGATAGGCGCAGTTGGAGAATTTTCATCAACAACAGCAGGTGTCGTGTTTCTAAACTGTTCCATTACCTGTGTCATATTCTCCACAACCTTCCTTACTTTCTTACCTTTCTCCAATAACATTTTCATTTCTATCATCTGAATCTTGCTAGTTTCAGTCTTCCTAGTCATCTTTCATACATAGGTTCGGATTGTTGAGACTTTGTTCTTGAAGTTCACCCACACCGTGGAGCAGTACGGCTGGAGCCTAGGGACCATCCATTCATACCACTCACCAGCAATGATAAGCATCGGTGAGACTTTGTTGTTCAAGGTCACCCACACCGGGGAGAAGTATGACGAAAGCCCATTGTCCATCCATTCATACCAAACATTGACAGACGTAGTTGGAAAATTTTGATTAATAACATCAGATCTCATGATTCCAAACTGTACTAATTCCTGTTTCATATTCTCTACAACCTTCCTTGTTTCCATCACCTTCTCTGTAAACTTTTCCATTTCCATCTTCAGAATCTTCTTAGATTCAGTCTTCTCAGTCGTCTTTCCTACAAACATGAGTGTGGAGAGTCTGTTCTTCAAGGTCACCCACACATTGGAGCAGTATGACGGGAGCCCAATGACCATCAATTCATACCAACCATTGACAGGCGCGGTTGGAGACGTTTCATTAACAGAAGCAGATATCATGTTTCTGAAGTATTCCGCTTCCTGGGTCATATTCTCCACAACCTTCCTTACTTGCTTCACCCTCTCCAGGAACTTTTCCATTTCCATCTTCTGAATCTTGCTAGTTTCAGTCTTCCTAGTCATCTTTCGTACATAGGTGAGGATTGTTGAGACTTTGTTCTTGAAGTTCACCTACATCGTGGAGCAGTACGGCTGGAGCTCAGTGACCATCCATTCATACCACTCACCAGCAATGATAAGCATCGGTGAGACTTTGTTGTTCAAGGTCACCCACACCGGGGAGAAGTATGACGAAAACCCATTCTCCATCCATTCATACCAAACATTGACAGGCGTAGTTGGACAGGGGTTTTATCACCATCTGTGTCCCCATTGGGGAGATTTCCCCTCGTTTCCTGTCCCAATGCCAAAACAGGAAGTGGGAGGAAATCCCTGCAAATTACGGGAATCCCCCAGGTCACCAGAATTAGTGTCCCCATTGGTAGATTTCTGACCAATCAGAAGCCGTGTATCCCGTACTGTCATGGCGGCACAGAGGGGAAGTCGTGAGGATTTCCAATCTTTTCCTTCTGGGACAGCATGGGATGGGTGCAGGGAGGGTTTCCCGCACCGCTCCTGTGTGATCTCTTTCTGTGACACGCCCGGGTTCACACAGGATCAGTGAGGGAAACCGCATAGGACTCGGACAGGAATCGCACAGCGAAGTATCGGTACTGATGTTGGGTGAGAAGACCCGGCTCACCATCCACACTCCACCCCAAAGGTGTTCAGTAGGGAGAGGTCAGATCCCTGTGCAGGACACTGG
Organism: Staurois parvus; assembly: GCF_062004578.1. Lineage (NCBI taxonomy): Eukaryota > Metazoa > Chordata > Amphibia > Anura > Ranidae > Staurois > Staurois parvus. The sequence goes on from NW_028320456.1 coordinate 45,865, forward strand.
AGTTCCTCCATGACCTCACCCCTACTGAACACCATTGGGGTGAGGAGTCCTCATGCCAGACGTGTTCCGTAGGGTTGAGGGCAGGTACTGATGTTGGGTGAGGAGACCTTATACCAAAAGTAGGGTTGAGGTCAGGGCTCTGTACAGGACACTGGAGTTCCTCCACACCAAACTGGTCATCCATGTCTTTATGGAGCTGGCTTTGTACACGGGGGACAGTCATGGGGGGACAGAAAAGGGTCTTCACCAAACTGGTCATCCATGTCTTTATGGAGCTGGCTTTGTACACGGGGGACAGTCATGGGGGACAGAAAAGGGTCTTCACCAAACTGGTCCTCCATGTCTTTATGGAGCTGGCTTTGTACACGGGGGACAGTCATGGGGGAACAGAAAAGGGTCTTCACCAAACTGGTCATCCATGTCTTTATGGAGCTGGCTTTGTACACGGGGGACAGTCATGGGGGGACAGGAAAGGGTCTTCACCAAACTGGTCATCCATGTCTTTATGGAGCTGGCTTTGTACACAGGGGACAGTCATGGGAGGACAGAAAAGGGTCTTCACCAAACTGGTCATCCATGTCTTTATGGAGCTGGCTTTGTACACGGGGGACAGTCATGGGGGGACAGAAAAGGGTCTTCACCAAACTGGTCCTCCATGTCTTTATGGAGCTGGCTTTGTACACGGAGGACAGTCATGGGAGGACAGAAAAGGGTCTTCACCAAACTGGTCATCCATGTCTTTATGGAGCTGGCTTTGTACACGGGGGACAGTCATGGGGGGACAGAAAAGGGTCTTCACCAAACTGGTCCTCCATGTCTTTATGGAGCTGGCTTTGTACATGGAGGACAGTCATGGGGGGACAGAAAAGGGTCTTCACCAAACTGTTACCACAAGGCTGGAAGAGCACAATTGTCTCAAATGTCTTTGTATGATGGAGGATTACCAGGACCCCTCATTGGAGACACCTGACCTCCATCATCTGGAGGGGAGGGGATCACATACTTTTGGCCCTGTAGAATGTATGGCGGGGGAGGGGTTCTCACATGTCAGTCATATAGATGGCCCTATCCCAGTGTTTGCTGAGCCGTGTATGGACGGCTGTCACTCATCTGTCCATGTGTGTGATGTGTAGAAGGAGATTGATGTCTATGGCTGACCAAGGTCTTCTTGTTGGTCTTGCAGACAGTGACTGAGGGATGAGATGAGGAAACGATCGATCAGCCTCTCCCTGGGTCAGAGATGAACATTCGGTGAAGGTGAGTTCAGGGTGTCGGGGGAGGAGGATAGAAAGGACAGCTTAGCGCTTATTCCCCAATATTCTTCCATTTCTAGAAAGCAGCCGCCTACAATTCCACTTCTGTTCTTCCAAAGGCCTCCTGATGTCCCCAGTCCTTCCTCTTGTCCTGTGGTGGCAGCGGCGGGGTGTAGTCCTTCCTAGGGATAGGCTGAGTCCAACAGGCATGGCCGGGCCAATGGGATGGGGTACCCCCCTCCCCCCACATCAGAAGCTGACGATCGTCTCAGAGTCTGGGATACAGCGCTGAATAGTAGTCATGTGACCTCTTGATTAACAAATGGATTCCATTTTATTTTTATTAAATTGGTTTATTTTCGATTTTTATTTGACATTTTTGAAACATTTTAATGGGCGATAAATGTCTGCCGAGGGCTACAGAAGCTCCTCCCTCCTATCCTGGACTTGTTGTACCAAAAAACGCCCCATTATTTTATATCTTTAACAAAAACCGCGGTGGGGAAAAACCTCCAGGATCTCCGAAATCAATTCATTTTTTTTTGGATAGAGACGGGTTAGACCCCGTCAGGTTTATGGTGGAGTCTGTGTCCCCGCTGGGAAGATCCACCCTCTATCTGCCCTGGTGTCACCGAGACAGAAAGTGATGGGAAATCCAATATTTTATAAAAGGAATCGAGGGGAAATCTTCCAATGGTGACACCGGTTCCAGTGAAAACTGAGAGATTTCCTCACATTTTGGAGAGATTTCCTTTCACTTTTTGTTGTGTTTATAGAACAGGAAGTGAAGGGAAATCTTCTGAACACAGAAAACCCCGAACCCCTCATTCTGCCTGAAATCAAAAGGAAAAGTTTTGTCTTTTAATATACGTCACTTTTCTTCTATAATTTGTCCCGTTTATGATAAGACTTGAGTCATAAAAATGTGTAAAAGCGTTGTCACCAGGACAGGAAGTGAGGGAAATCTCTCTAATAGGGCCCCAGAGAGCAGAAGAAACCTGACAAAGGTCCTAACCCTCCCCCACTCTATCCAAAGCTAGAAATAAAACCATTTTTGGATTACAATACAATTTAGGGACAACGCTGAAAACAGGTGAAGTGCAGCTGCCGGGTGTAAATGGGAATCTACAAATGTCCTAGGTGTCCGTTTATGAATCCGCGGTTATTTACTGCTGAATACGTCTCCGGCATTCTCGGAGAATAACGTTCTGCACGGAGCGCTCGTTTCTGAAGCTACGTACATTGCGTCCGTTCCGGAGAACAGGATCCATCGACAAACGCTCAGAACGCTTCCGATTCTCTGAACAAAAGGCTGTAGCCTCCTGACCAATCACGTGCTTACAGTGTGGAGAATCAGAAAAGTAAAGCAGCGAGCACCGCACACAAAAAACACAAGTCCACCTACACCCCAGGGGCCACTCACCATTTGGAGGGCCCAGGGTCAGTAGGGGGCCTCATGAGATGCCCCTGCTACCTTTTTCATAGGCTTTTTTTGAGTGTGGGCAAGGACACAGGGGCCCCATGATCCCCTATTGCCCGGGGGCCCCATGAGTTGTCAGTCCGCCCCTGCAGCACCCTTTATAGACCACCTAACTTGTAATAAAATGGGAAACAATAATTCGACATCTTATGATGGGGGTGTAGTGAGATGGTTGGTCTTGCATCTGCCACCCACCTATACACCATTCAGAAAAATCTCCATTAAAAATATGTAAAAAAAAATTAAAAACTTCATATTTTAGAGAAAAATGTATTCTGCTACAAATCCCAATCCGTGTAAATGAATTGGTTTACTTGAAAGTTATCGTGTTTATAAATGGCGGGATATATCGGGGGGGGGGGGGGGGTTGTATTTTTAATAGTAACAGCAGCGATCGACGACTTATAGCGGGACTGTGGAGGACATTCTGACACTGCGAGGGGGGGGGGGGGGGGGGGGGGGGGGGACGACTGACTTGGTGTCACTGACATCCCCAATGACATTAATATAGTGATCAGTGGTAGAAAAAAAAGCACTGACAGTATAATAATGGCACTGGGCAGGAAGAGGGTAACATGAGGGGCGATGAAAGAGTTAACTGTGTGCTGGGAGTGTTTGTGCTTCACTGTAATCACACTGCTTTGCATGCCTGAGCAAGCTATCCAAAGCAGTGTGCATGAGCTGACAGGGAGAACGGTTTTGTTTAAGAACAGTTCTCCTCCCGTCGTAAATGTTCAGCAATCACCGAGCGCTGGCAAGTAATCACACGCCGGGACCCGATGATTGACAGACGCGACCCCCTGTCCAGAATAAAAAATGGCGTAGATACATGTGATTTTGTGCAACCGTGCCATCCTGTAGCAATAGTTCTGCTACACGGCTACATAACTCCCCCCCATCCCCTCATAGCCCCCCCATGTACATAACTGCCCCCCATCCCCTCACTGCCCCCCATGTACATAACTGCCCCCCATCCCCTCACTGCCCCCCGTGTACATAACTCCTCACAGCCCCCCCATGTACATAACTCCCTCCCATTCCCTCAGTGCCCCCCGTGTACATAACTCCCCCCCATCCCCTCATAGCCCCCCCATGTACATAACTGCCCCCCATCCCCTCACTGCCCCCATGTACATAACTCCCCCCCATCCCCTCATAGCCCCATGTACATAACTGCCCCCCATCCCCTCACTGCCCCCCGTGTACATAACTCCCTCCCATCCCCTCACTGCCCCCCCCCATGTACATAACTCCCTCCCATCCCCTCACTGCCCCCCCCCCCCATGTACATAACTCCCTCCCATCCCCTCACTGCACCCCCCGTGTACATAACTGCCCCCATGTACATAACTCCCCCCATCCCCTCACAGCCCCCTCCCGTGTACTTAACTCCCACCCATCCCCTCACAGCGCCCCTTCTGTACATAACTGCCCCCCCGTGTACATAACTGCCACCCATCCCCTCTCTGCCCCCCCGTGTACATAACTGCCACCATCTCCCCCCCCCCGTGTACATAACTCCCTCCCATCCCCTCACTGCCCCCCGTGTACATAACTGCCACCATCTCCCCCCCTGTGTACATAACTCCCTCCCATCCCCTCACTGCCCCCCCATGTACATAACTGCCACCATCTCCCCCCCTTGTGTACATAACTGCCCCCCTATTCTGCCGTGTACACAACTCCCCACCACGTACATAACTGCCCAGCCACCACCCCCTTGTTTACATAATTCCCTCCCAGTGTATGTAGGATTCACCCGCAGTGTCCCCCCCTGTAGGATTCACCCGCAGTGTCCCCCCCTGTAGGATTCACCCGCAGTGTCCCCCCCTGCAGGATTCACCCGCAGTGTCCCCCCCCCGTAGGATTCACCCGCAGTGTCCCCCCCTGTAGGATTCACCCGCAGTGTCCCCCCCGTAGGATTCACCCGCAGTGTCCCCCCCCGTAGGATTCACCCGCAGTGTCCCCCCCCGTAGGATTCACCCGCAGTGTCCCCCCCCTGTAGGATTCAAGTGTAGAATCCAAATGCACACGTTCCTGCGGTCCAAATGGCGGTGTGTATATCGGGTGCTGCAGCGACCGTCAGCTGGAACCGAACAGAATCAGCGAGGGAGAATGTCACCAGCACACCGAGGATCACCGATGCGGGGCCAAACGTTCTAATGGACCATCACATAGTTCCAGCAACGCAACGTTTCAGATTCGTCAAACGCCTGAAGGGGTCCTGCGGGGGGGCACACTCCTGAAGAAGGGGTCCTGCGGGGGGCACACGCCTTAAGAAGGGGTCCTGCGGGGGGGCACACGCCTTAAGAAGGGGGTCCTGCGGGGGGGCACACGCCTTAAGAAGGGGTCCTGCGGGGGGGCACACGCCTGAAGAAGGGGTCCTGCGGGGGGGCACACGCCTGAAGAAGGGGTCCTGCGGGGGGGCACACGCCTGAAGAAGGGGTCCTGCGGGGGGGCACACGCCTGAAGAAGGGGTCCTGCGGGGGGGGGGGGGCACACGCCTGATGAAAGGGTCCTGCGGGGGAGGGGGGGCACACGCCTGATGAAGGGGTCCTGTGGGGGGGGGCACACGCCTGATGAAGGGGTCCTGTGGGGGGGGCACACGCCTGATGAAGAGGTCCTGCGGGGGGGGGGGGGGCACACGCCTGATGAAGGGGTCCAAAACATTGCCTTGCTCTAACTATGTGATGGTTCATTAGAATGTTTGGCCCCATATTGGTGATCCTCGGTGTGCCGGTGACATTCTCCCTCTGTGGGATTCACCCGCCGTGTCCCTCCCTCTGTAGGATTCACCCGCTGTGTCCCCCCTCTGTAGGATTCACCCGCCGTGTCCCCCCTCTGTAGGATTCACCCGCCGTGTCCCCCCTCTGTAGGATTCACCCGCCGTGTCCCCCCTCTGTAGGATTCACTCGCCGTGTCCCCCCTCTGTAGGATTCACTCGCCGTGTCCCCCTCTGTAGGATTCACCCGCCGTGTATCTCTCTCTGCAGCTGTAACCAGGATGTGGTGATCTCATTGGATGAAGCTGGCTCCCTCCTCCTCCTGGGGGCACTCACTCTGCAGCAGGTGGATCTGAGAGGGAGCACCTGGGGGTGTGTGGGAAGGGGTGGTTCTATAGTTACAGTTGGGGGGTACATAAGCGGGGTCCTTCCATGGACTGTCCTTTATTGAACTCACACAGGAGGCGGCATGACTAGAAAAACTTTATTAGAATTGTTTCTTTTTATGAACGCAACCTAAGACACAGAAAGGACAGACGGATCGGACACAACTGACCAATCAGATTCACAGTCTCTAGAGATGGATTCCACTCCTGTACAGGAACAGCCATTGTTATGGCGACTCCGGGGGCCCCACTGCCTACAGAGTCACAGGGCCCCCACTATCTGCAGCATCATGGCCCCCCCAGTACCGCGGCCCATTGTACGATGCCCTCTCACCAGCCCATTGTACGATGCCCTCTCACCGGCCCGCGGCCCATTGTACGATGCCCTCCCACGGCCCACTGTACGATGCCCTCCCACCAGCCCACGGCACATTGTACGATGCCCTCTCACCGGCCCACGGCACATTGTACGATGCCCTCTCACCGGCCCACGGCACATTGTACGATGCCCTCTCACCGGCCCACGGCACATTGTACGATGCCCTCCCACCGGCTGACAGTGCATTACCCCTCACAGTCTGGTTTCTGCTGTGCAGGATGCTGGAAGACGATGTCCGGATGTCACATAGGTAGGCAGGCTGTATGTTAAAGAGAACCTGTCCTTTGTCCATGCAGAGAAACACGCTGATAGCTTCCCTTCCCCGCGGTTATCCTGCTGCTCCATTCACTGTTGGAGTGAGGAAATCCAGCCATGTATAAGTTATAATCGGCCCCCCAGTGGGAGCTCACACAGGACTGGGCCAAGTACCAGCGCTGTCACATGCTCCTCCATACCTGGAAGTACCCTCGAATATTCTCCCAGCATCTGGAGAGTGAAGGAAATGGCTATTTATGCCATTAGGTGACTGGCCTTTCACCAAACCAATGATCCTCTCCCTATCATGGCCTTTCACCAAACCAATGATCCTCCCCCTATCATGGCCTTTCACCAAACCAATGATCCTCCCCCTATCATGGCCTTTCACCAAACCAATGATCCTCCCCCTATCATGGCCTTTCACCAAACCAATGATCCTCCCCCTATCATGGACAAAGCACAGGTTTGCTTTAAAGTACAATAAAAAGACTAAACTGCTGTAATCCATTCCCTTCCCACCTTACCTATGGACCGAGAGAAATAAGGGGTCTCCGCGTGGGCGGTGCCAATAAGGCGCACAAGGTCTCCGCGCGGGCGGTGCCAATAAGGCGCACAAGGTCTCCGCGCGGGCGGTGCCAAGGCGCACAAGGTCTCCGCGCGGGCGGTGCCAAGGCGCACAAGGTCTCCGCGCGGGCGGTGCCAAGGCGCACAAGGTCTCCGCGCGGGCGGTGCCAAGGCGCACAAGGTCTCCGCGCGGGCGGTGCCAAGGCGCACAAGGTCTCCGCGCGGGCGGTGCCAAGGCGGGTTTTCTATAAGCCTGAGAAGAGCAGGATCAGGCACAGAGGTGGGGTAATCTCTGGGGACAGGTCACTGCAGGGTAACTGGAGGGATGGGGGTGGATTAGAGCAGTTTAGATGAGAAGTATCTGGATAAAAAGGAATTTTCTGTACATGGCGGACGTTCTCCTTCACACGGCTACATTGTAAATATGATTTCCCCGACTGAATCAATCAGAAATTTTGGTCTTTGAAGAAAAGTCGGCACCAAGTTTCCGCATGACTTCTGCATGGCTCATCCCAGTCATCTCCCTCTTCGTAGATCCGTAATTCTCCTTCACAAACTTGGCAAATGGAGTGAGCTGGGTGGTGGCCGGGGAGCCGTCCTTCCGCGTGGCCGTCTGCAGGACCAGCTTTCCTTTACACAGCGCGCAGACGAATCGTTCCGTGTCCAGAGATCTGGAGTGACGGCCGATCCTACAGAGAGAAGGAAAGCTATAAACAGACGGAAAGAAAGCTGTGCTGCACACTACATAGTTCCATAGTTAGTCTGGCTGAAAAAAAGACAAAAAAGTCCATCCAGTTGAGAAAAAAAAAAAAAAAAAATTATAACCCTACACCCACAGTGGATCCAGAGGGAGGCAAAAAAAAACAGCAAAACACGATCCAATCTGCTCCTGCAGGGGAAACATTCCTCCCTGACCCCCCGAGAGGCAATCGGATATTCCCTGGATCACCTTCCCCTATAAATTTTATATCCAGTTATATTCTGTGTATCCAAGAAAGAATCCAGGACTTTCCTACAGCAACCCACTGAGCTGGCCACAACCAACTCTGGAGGGAGTCTATTCCACATTCTCACAGCTCTTACTGTGAAGAAGCCTTTCCGTGTTTGGAGATGACATTTCTTATCCTCCAGAC